>NW_022096199.1:0-52307 GCF_006542625.1 Nomascus leucogenys
TACAGTTATGTAGTCGCCTTATTTGAACTATCCAGACAGAAATTTCCTGGTTACATATTAAGAGGTTAATTGCATATTTATGATTGGTTAAACCTGCATTTTGTTTCAGGCTAAGATAGTGGTTTATAGAAATGTATTTGAGTTAGGTTTTAGATTTTTTTTTTTTTTACACCTATGAACACAGAGCACTAGAGCTACTTTAGTCTAATTTTCTGCTCATTAATTATTTTAACACTCCAGTGGAGGACTGGATTTCCCCGGTGTTTTTCTAATGTATGGCAAGTGGGACCTCTAATCGACCACCCTGTTTTTCAGCCTAACTCAGGCTTCCAGTAAAATTATAAGTTCCCCACTTTCTTTGCTGCATTCTCAAATGCAACAAATGAGACCAGCTTTCCCTTGCCAATTTATAGTGCTGTTAACTATTTGTCCTTTATTGTACATTTCATTAAAGTTTTCTATTATTGGATTTCTTTCTACTTCTCCCTACAGTTCTGTCAAAATTTGCTTTTTATATTTAGAAGCCTCCCTTTTGGGTGCATAAATATATATAGCTATATTCTCCTGACAAATTAACCTCTATTATTATTATATGGTAAACTGATTTCATGCTTGTGACAGACGTTGCTAGAAAGTCTATTTTGTCTAATTTAAGCATAACTAACATTGCACCCCTTTGGTTATTATTTGCATGGAATGTCATTTTCTATTCTTTCACTTTTAGCCCATGCTCTTAATTCAAATGTGAGTCTCCGATAAGCAGCATATTATGAGGTTTAAAAGATTCATTCATCCACTCTCTCTGCTTTAGTCTCTTTTGTGCTGCTATACCAGAATATCACAGACTGGTAATTAATAAAGAATAGAATTTTATTTGACTCATGATTCTGGAGGCTGAGAAGGCAAAAGAACATGACACTGGTATCTGTTGAAGGTCTTGTTGCTGGATAATAACGTGGCCAAAGATTTGAGAGAGAGAGAGTTGTTTGGGGAGAGAGAGTTTTTTTTTTTATAACAGATTCATTCTTGTTATAATTAGCCCATTCCCATTATAAGAACATTAATCCATTCATGAGGGCAGAGTGCTTATAGCTTAATTAATTTTTAAATGTTCCTCCTCTTAATTCTATCACATTGGCTATTAAATTTTATCCTAAATTTTGGAGATGATATTCAGTCTATAGCAGTATCTGTTTGTTAAATAATTTAATCTTTTTATATGTAAAGTAGTGATAGGTAAGCAGTTACTATTGTAAATTTGTAGTTTTCTGTCCATTTTAAATTTGCTTTTTTTCTGGTTCTGTCCTTCCTGTGGTATTGTTAATTTTTGTTGAGATAAAGTTATGCTTTCCTGCTCAGACTCAAGTGCAGTGGCATATCACAGCTCGCTGTAGCCTCAACTTCCTGGGCTCAAGCAATCCTCCCACCTTAGCCACCCAAGTAGCTTGGACTACAGACACATACCACAACACCCAAGGAGCTTATGATTCTTCCACCTTGGCCTCCCAAAGTGTTGGAATTATAAGCAGGAGCCGCCGTATCCAATGTGTAAATTTGTTGTTTGTATATGCTTTAATTACTTTCTCTTTTTCTTTTCTACAGTTTTTTTTTTCCTAGTGGTTAACATGAGACTTATGTAAAACATCTTGTATTTTAATATTCTAGTTTAAGATGATAACAATTTAGAGTATTCTGAATTTCAGCGTGTATTTGCCATTTATAGTCACATTTATACTTTAGTATTTTTCATATTGTTAGTTAGCATTTCATCATATCAATGTGAAGATTTCTTCTGGACCATGGCTGGAGAAAGAAAGAAGGTGTGTTTTGCCTGATTCGGGGACTACAGAGAGAACCAAGTTCTGCAGGCCTGTCACCTAAGTCTCAGGTGAGTATGAATTCTCTTGTGTTTTTGGCAGATTGTTGCAGTGTCAGGACCAAGGTCAAATGAGTTATAGCCAAGTCTACAGTAAGATGTGGCTGTATTCTCTTTTGAAGCCAGGACCATGATTGGCAAGCTTCCCTCTTGGTCAAGTGCTCACCTTCTGAAGATGTCTTCCTTGGTCTTTGCCTCCAGCTGGGTGTCACAAACTCTGAACTGGATTCCAAGGCTTTCATGAATGCACTTATGTTTGCTGTGGCAGCTGCATTATGTTGTGGGGGATGTGCATGCGGAACCTCCTATTCTGTCTTCTTGCTTATGTTACTCTCCTTTATGTTTCACTTTCTGAAATGAATGTCAAGCTGGTGATTTTCAGATTAAAAAATTCTAAACTAAATTGTCAAATTTACACATAATGTAAGCTGTCAATAAAATTTCTTGGAGGTGCTACATATTTATTAAAATTTTTGGTTGTAATTTTAAGCTCACTGCAGGCAGAAAGGAATCATTAACATTTCTATTCTTTTTTTTAGTCTGTATCTAAATGATGGTATATTTTAATTCCAAATATTTACTTTATACTTCAGTAATGCTCATTTTACAAAATTTATGTTGTTCTTTTATTTGAAAATAGAAGGCTTTTTAGCTCCTGAAGGCTATATTATAGTCATACAGTTTTATTATATTATGTAGTAAGAATAGCAGCAACATATTGAGAACATAATAAAATTCTCCTGTCTTTTTAATGATTATTTATTAAATTCTTCCCATTAGAGCCTATTATTAGTGATTGTAATGTATTTTCTGTATAATTTTACTGCAGTTTATTAAATTCCAATAACTTAAAATGTCTGCTGTCCATGAGTGCACACAGTTGAAAGCTGTAGATATCTAAAGAGTTATTTTTCGGCAGGGCACGGTGGCTCACGCCTGTAATCCCACCACTTTGGGAGGCCGAGGCGGGTGGATCACGAGCTCAGGAGATCAAGACCATCCTGGCTAACATGGTGAAAGCCCATCTCTACTAAATATACAAAAAATTAGCCGGGCGTAGTGGCGGGTGCCTGTATTCCCAGCTGCTCCGGAGGCTGAGGCAGAAGAATGGCGTAAACCCAGTGGGAGGAGCTTGCAGTGAGCCGAGATCGCACCACTGCACTCCAGCCTGGGCGGCAGGGCCAGACTCTGTCTCAATAAAAAGAAAGGAGTTATTTTTCATTGTATATCTATGTTGTATTCAGGATTTTATGCATTAAAATCTCTTCTTATTTTCAATTCTGTGTTATTGTGTTTCTTTTCTGCGGGGGTATGTTTTCTCAGATCAGGTAATTGTATTTTTGCTTTTAATGCTTGATATCATGAGTTGAATGATGATTTTTAACTCGGTACACTTTATGACAATGTGATGTTTAATTTATATGTGAATTAGCAGCGTTCGTTGCTTATAGATATATCTATGTGTTGTTCACCTATGTAAGTATGTCATCTTTTTCATCTTTTTTCCTTTTTTTTTTTTCAGTTTCAGATACATTTTCTTTCATTTTTTAAGAGAATTTTAAAACAGAGTCAAAAGAACACAAATCAGTTATCTGTCCTCTTGCAGGGCGGGGAGACAACCTCCTTCCCCACAGATTTGAGGCTATGGCTAAGTGGTGAGCCTTGGGGAGATGCAGAAAGGATCCATCCCAGGCACTTGGCTGGAGGTAAGTAAGCATAGCCTTTGGGCCACAAGACCTGATAGCTTGGCTACTGGTCTGGACATAAGTCCCCATCTTCCCAGAAATGTCATCTTTTGTCTGCAACAACTGGCTGGAGAAATATTTCAGAAAGATGTGTGCCTGGAACACACAAAGGCATACCCTTCCTTTCTCCTTGGCATAGGCCTTGCAGCACTGAGGAAAGACCAGGTTTGCAATGGAGCCTTCAATAGTCTTCATCCCTATGGAGCTCAGGGGCTCATAGGGTGACAGGAGAGGAGACAAGCTAGCTTGGGAAGAGTCGTCTTTCAGCTTCTCCCCCACTGAAACACTATATACTTGGGGCCACAGTTCATGGAAAAACACACATGCTCTCTTTCTTTCTCTCACACCCACATCTCAGGAACCCAACAACTTGATGGCAGGTAGCTCTGGGTGTCCTTGGTCTGGCATTCACCCACTCAGCATCGAAGCTGTCCTAAAGCTCTTTTCAATCAGTTCTCACTCTTTCCAGGCCCATGTGGGTAGGTGTTCCAGCCTTCACTCTTTCAGGCTGATCACAAAGGCATAGTGTGGGAAAGTCCCCTGCTGTGATGGCCATTGCTGGGGAGCAGGGAAGGCTAAGGGCCCACTGCTGCCAAAGGCTAGTGTAGACGCCCTGTGCTCCACTCATCTCCTCAAAGATTGATGTCAGGTGCAGCAGTTGTCTGGAATGTTATCAAACCAGGATTGCACAGGCACTTCATTCTCTGGGTGGAAGATGTAAGAAGCAGGCGAGTTGTCCAGGATGAGAGTTTTCCTCAGATCCCTCCCCAGATGGCTGAGGTCCTTACATAGCAGCCCTGGTGGAACAAACACGACTCATGGTATAGGCAGCCCCAGAACATCCCACACCGGTCCAGCACACCCATCACAGGATCTGCATACTTGCTCAGGCTGGAATGAAGAGAGCAATGAAGAAAACACATTTAAACAGTTCCTCCATTCATCTCAGGAACTCATCCATATAAGGCCTCATGAGCACATGGATCTGGGGAGTGGTTCCCTCAATCTCTATAGGCAGTAGGCAGTCAGCATTGCTGATTGGCTTAAAGGAGCTATGCACAAGGGTTTCATCCAGGTCCGTGACCATACAGATCCTTACTTGATTTTCCTCTGTCACCTCTGGGAGCAGGCAGGTTCCTGGGATCTGATAAAACTGATACTGGAGACCCTGGAGCTGATCCGACTTAGCAATGGTGTTGACATCCTCCTTATGTGTGGAGAGCTCAGCGGGGGAACTTAACTGCCCAACATGCTGGGAGCAAGAACAGCAGAAAGGGGCCTTCAAAGATGTGACAAACATGAGGCCTCTTCGGAAAGGACATTGGAAACCAGGCCTTGCTTGGTAAGGACCAGGGCATCTTTCCTCCATGCCTGGGTGATGATGGATCCTTGTTCCATCTAACAATCCTGAGTGCTGGGCTGGCTGTCTGGGAAGACTGGCGGGCACGCTGGCTGGACTTGGCTGGGTGGCATGGGCTGGGGCCTGATTCAGTTCCTGAGAGTCTGACTTCCACAGCTGTTCACATTCCCCCTCTCCTTTCCGTCACTGGCCGGGAAGGGAGGCGGCCTGGAAGGAGGGTGGATGGCCTTGGCAGCGGCTACCCAGTGTGCCCCCAGCCACGATTCCCCCAGTGGGAGCTTCGGGATCCTCAGTTTGGGTCTAACATAGAGAATCTACCAGATACTCATTTTTTTTTTCAACTTTTATTTTAAGTTCAGGGGTGCATATGTGATAAACACTTTTTTTTCAACTTTTATTTTAAGTTTAGGGGTCCATGTGCAGGATATGCAGGTATCTTACATAGATAAATGTGTTCCATTGTGCTTTACTGCACAGATCATCTCATCACCCAGGTACTAAGCCCAGAATCCGCAGCTATTCTTCCTGATGCTCTCCTTCCCCTCCCCCATGCCAGGAAACAGATGTCCAGTGTGTGTTTTTCTTCCTGATGTGTCCATGTGTTCTCATTGATCTGCTTCCACTAATAAGTTAGAATAATAATAGGTGGTGTTTTGTTTTCTGTTCCTGCATTAGTTTGCTGGGAGTAATGGCTTCAAACTCCAACCTTGTCCCTGCAAGGGACATCATCTCATTACATTTTATGGCTTCACAGTGTTCCATGGTGTATGTGTACCACATTTTCTTTATCCAGTCTATCATTGATGGGCATGTAGATTGATTACATGACATTGCTATTGTAAATAGTGCTGCAATGAACATATGTATACATGTATTTTTAAAATAGAATTATTTATATTCCTTTGGGTGTATATCTAGTAATAGTATTGCTGGGTCAAACGGTATTTCTGCTTCTAGGTCTTTGAGGAATCTCCACACTCTCTTCCACAATGTTTGAAATAATTTACACTCCCACCAACAGTGTAAAAGTGTTCCCTTTTCTCCACAACCTCACCAGCGTCTGTTTCTTTTTTTTTTTACCTTTTATTAATAGCCATTGTAATTGGTGTCAGATGGTATCTCACTGTGGTTTTGATTTGTATTTATCCAGTTATCAGTGATGTTGAGCTTTTCATGTTTGTTGGGCACATGTTTGTCTTCTTTAGAGATATGTCTGTTCATGTTCTTTGAGCCCTTTTTAATGGGTTTTTTTTTTCTCTTGTAAATTTTGTTTAAGTTCCTCATAGATTCTGGATATTAGACATTTATCAGATGGATAGGTTGCAAAATTTTTCTCCCATTCTCTAGGTTGTCTGCTCTGATGATAGTTTCTTTGGCTCTGCAGAAGTTGTTTAGTTTAATTAGACCCCATTAGTCAATTTTTGCTTTTGTTGCTATTGCTTTCGGCCTTTTTGTCATAAAATCTTTGCCCATGCCTATATCCTGTATGGTATTATCTAGATTTTTTCTTCTGGGGTTTTTATAGTTTTGGGTTTTACATTTAAGTCTTTAATCCATCTTGAGTTAATTTTTGTATATGGTGTTAGGAAGGGTTCCAGTTTTAATTCTCTGCACATGGCTAGCCAGTTCTCCTAGCACCATTTATTGAATAGGGAAACCTTTCCCTAATTCCTTGCTTTTGTTGACTTTGTCAAAGATCAGGTTGTTGTAGGTTTGTGGCATTATTTCTAGGCTCTCTGTTTTGTTTCATTTGTCTATGTGTCTGTTTCTATACCAGTACCATGCTGTTTTGGTTACTGTGCTCTTCTAGTGTAGTTTGAAGTTAGGTAGAGTGACACTTTCAGCTTTTTTTTTTTTTTTTCCTTAAGGTTGGCTTGGCTATTTGGGGTTTTTTTGGTTCCATATGAATTTTAGAAGTTTGTTTTTTTTTTTCTAATTCTCTGAAGAACATCAGTAGTTCAATGGGAATAGCATTGAATCTATAAATTACCTTGGGCAATATGTTCATATTCATGATATTGATTCTTCCTCTCCATGAGCATGGAATGTTTCTCCATTTGTTTTGTGTCCACTCTGTTTTCTCTGAGCAGTTGTTTGTAGTTCTCCTTGAAGAGGTCCTTCACTTTCCTTCTTTGCTGTATTTTTAGGTATTTTTTTCTCTTTGTAGCAATTGTGAATGAAAGTTCATTCATGATTTGTCTCCCTGCTTGCCTGTTGTTTTTGTATAGGAATGCTAGCTACTTTTGCACATTGAGTTTATATCCTGAGATTTTGCTGATATTGCTTATCACCTTAAGAAGCTTTGGGGCTGAGACGATGGGTTTTCTAGATATAGTATCAGGTCATCTGTAAACAATGATAATTTGACTTCCTCTCTTTCTATTTGAATACTCTTTATTTCTTCCTCTGGCCTGATTTTCCCCGCCAAGGTTTCCGATACTATGTTGAATGAGAGTGTTGAGAGAGGGCATCCTTTTCTTGTGCTAGTTTTCAGGGGAAATGTTTCCAGCTTTTGCACATTCAGTGTGATATTGGCTGTGGGTTTGTTGTATATGGCTCTTATTATTTTGAGGTATGTTTCTTCAGTTCCTAGTTTACTGAGAATTTTAAACTTGAAGGAATGTTCAATTTATTGAATGCTTTTTCTGTATCTATTGAGATAATCATGTGGTTTTTGTATTTAGTTCTCTTTATGTGATGAGTCACATTTATTGATTTGCATATGTTGAACCAACCTTGCATACTGGGGACAAAGCCAATTCCATAGTGGTGGATGCACTTTTTAATGTGCTGCTGGATTTGGTTTGCCAGTATTTTACTGAGGATTATTGCACAATTTTCATCAAAGATATTGGCACGATGTTTTGTTGTTGTTGTTATAATATCTGTGTTAAGTTTTGGTATCAGGATGATGCTGGCCTGATAGAATGAGTTAGAGAGAACTTTGTCTTCAAATTTTTTTGGATAGTTTTAGGAGAAAATGTACCATCTCCTCTTTGTACTTCTGGTCAAATTCAGCTTGCTTGGTAGGGTAGTTATTACTGCCTCAATTTCAGAACACATTATTGATCTATTCAGGGTTCAGTCTTAGGGAGGGCTTATTTTGCAAGGAAATTGTCTATTTCTTCTAGATTTTCTGGTTTATGTGCATAGAGGTGTTTATAGTATTCTCTGATGGTTGTTCATATTTCCATCGGATCAGTGATGATATCTCCCTTATTATTTCTGTTTGTGTTTGGTTGTTCTGTCTTTCCTTATTTATTTGCTTAGCTAGTGTTCCATCTAGTTTATTAATTTTTTTTCAAAAAAACAGCTCCTGGATTGGTTGACTTTTTTTTTTTGGAAGAGTTTTTAGTGTCTCTATCTCCTTCAGCTCTACTCTGATCTTGGTTATTTCTTGTTTTCTGCTAGCTTTCTGGTTCGTTTTCACTTGGTTTTCTAGTTCTTTTAATCAAGATGTTAGTCTGTTAACTTTAGATCTTTCTAGTTTTTTTTTTTTTCTTTTGGCAGAGTCTCACTCTGTCACCTAGGCTGCAGTACAGTGGCATGATCTCGGCTCCCTGCAACCCCAACTTCTCAGTTTTAAGTGATTTCTGCTGTCTCAGCCTCCTGAGCAGCTGGGATTACAGATGTGCATCTCCACACCCAGCTAATTTTTGTATTTTTTTGTAGAGATGGGGTTTTGCTATGTTGGGCAGGCTGGTCTTGAGCATCTGGACTCGAGTGATCTGCCTGCCCCAGCCTCCCAAATTACTGGAATTACAGGCATGAGCCACCATGCCAGGACCTTTCTAGCTTTTTGATGTGGACATTAGTGCTATAAATTTCCCTCTTTTCTTGGTTTCTAGTGATTATTTTATTTTATCTTGGTGAGTAGTCAGGGAAATAATCTTAAATTCATAATCAACTTATACTTTAAATCCATATAATTATGTGAGAAGAACTCTTTGTTATTTGAAGGTGATGTTTGAAAGATTTTCTAACTGTGCCTTTTAGGTAGTCTTAAATTTCTAATTGTAGTTAAAAACATGCCATTGTCATTTCTAACATTTTAGGTATATGGTTTAGAAGTGGTAAGTATAGTTCTATTGTTTTGCAATAGGTTTTAGTGAATTTTTGTCTTACAAAAGTAAAAGTAAATGCTCGTTACTTAAGAAAGAAGTTAGTTAGCTTGCCTTAGATATATAGCAAGAGAAGAGTCCCTGGAAAGTCCCTGGTCAGTGCCTCATCCCTACATAGCATATAACGAAGCCTGGAAAAAATCCAGCTGCAGACACCAACAAGGGAACTAGCACATAGCGTTGTGCTTGGAGACATGTCCATGGCTGCACAGATAGAAAAACCTCTAGCCCATTTAGATAAAAACCTGTACAAACCTCCAGCTCACTCAGAAAAAGGAACAAGACTGACCTAGCATAGAAATGCCTTTATTTGGCCTGTAATCCCAGCAATTTGGGAGGCAGAGGTGGGCGGATCACCTGAGGTCTGGAGTTCGAGACCAGCATGATCAACATGGAGAAACCGTGTCTCTACTAAAAATACAAAATTAGCCGGGCATGGTGCTGCAGGCCTGTAATCCCAGCTACTTGGAAGGCTGAGGCAGGAGAATCGCTTGAACCCAGGAGGCAGAGATTGCTGTGAGCCGAGATCACACTACTGCACTCCAGCCTAGGCAACAAAAGCAAAACTACATCACAAAAAAAAAAAAGAAAGAAAGAAAGACAAGAAAAAGAAAAAAAGAAATGCCTTTGTCTCTGTACAGTCAGTTGGCTCCCAGGAAAAATTTCTTCTCCTTTTGTGGGCATAAGCACAGTGGGCTCTGGTGCATTCCAGTTGACACTCTCCTTTATTTGGACTGTAAGTCTGACCTCTGAATAATGACTTCAGCCCCTGATTGCTACCGGGCCAAGCTCCTGGGCCAAGCTTTCACCTTAGCTTCTGATAAGTCCTGGGCCAAGCTAAGTAGCATCTATCAATCATCCCTTCAGCTCCTGATTGGTCCTGGGACAAAGTCCTGGGCCAAGCTGAGCCACACATTTTTCAAGACAGCCTGTGAACTGGGCACATTCCCTTCCCTTCACAGTCCATAAAAACCCTGGACCCCAGCCTCGTAGAGGGCACCCCATTCAGACACCTATCTCTGCTGGCAAAGAGCTTTCTTCTCTTGCTTATCAAACTTTCACTGTAACCTCACCTTTGTGTTCACGCTCCTTAATCTCCTTAGAGGTAGAACAAAGAACTCTGGGTGTTATCTCAGACAACCAGAGACTGTTACACCTTGGTGCACTGCTGAGACTACAACACTTGGTTTCTTTGAGTTTGACTAAATATTTTACATAAGTGTCATTATACAGTCTTCCTTTCTGACTGTCTTGTTTTACTTAGCAGAATGTTTTCAAGATTTGTCCTTATTGTAGTACTTTTCAAGATTTCCTAATTTTTAAGGCTGAATGCTATCCCAGTGAATATACGTGCCCTGTTTGTTGAATCTACTCATCCTTAAAGGGACATTTGCTTCCAGGTAGTATGTTTGTGAGTAATACTACAATGTACATAAGTGTGCATATATCTATTCCATGTTCTGCTTTGCCTGTTTGGGATATTTTTCATACAATGATTTAGTACCATGTGTATTCACTTGCTTTTGTTGTCTCATCCGTTGATGTTACATCCCCCAAATTATTGCCGAGACCAGTTGACATGAAGCTTCACGCTTCTGTATTGTGCTAGGAATTTTATAACTATAGGCTTTACATTATAGTCTTCATTCATTTTTTAAAATTGACAGATGTAATTGTACATATTTTGGGGAAACAATTATATATATATTGTATAACAATAAAAATCAGAGTACTTAGTATATTTGTTGCCTCATGCATTTGTTATTTTTGTGGAGAGAACATTCAAAAGCTTCTTCTCTAGCTATTTTATTTTATCTTTATGTATTAATTTTTTTTAGAGACAGGATCTTTCTCTAACACCCAGACTGGAGTGCAGTGGTGCAACCCTAGCTCACTGTAACCTCAAACAATCTTCTAACCTCAGCTGCCCAATTAGCTGAGACTACAGGAACCTGCCACCATGCCTGGCTAATGTTTTAATTTTTCGTAGAGAAAGGGTCACACTATGTTGCCCAGGCTCATCTTGAACTTCTGACTTCAAGTGATTCTCCTACCTCCGTCTCCCAAAATTTATGAATTGCAAGAATGTGCCACCACAACTGGTCTCTTTTAGCTATTTTGTAATATGCGATAACTTTTCATTAATTATTTTTATTCTACTGTGTAATAAAAAACAAAAACTTATTTCTCCTATCTAATCATAACACAATACCTGTGAAGCAGCCTTTTCCCATCCTCCTGCTTCAGTCTCTGGTAACCCCTGTTGTACTCTTTGCTGATATCAACCCTTTTTTTCAGGTTCTTCAAATGAGTGAGATAAGAATATCCTAAAGTATTTGTGTTTCTCTATGTGGCTTATTTTACTTAACATGGTATCTTCAAGGTTCATCCATGCTGTTTTAACTGACAGAATTTTATCCTTTCTTATGGCTGAATAGGATTTCACTGTGTATATATAGCACATTTTGTTTATCCATTCATCTGTTGCTCTACATTTGAATTGATTCCATATGTAAGCTATTATAAATAGTTCTGTAATTAACATGAGAATGCAAATATCTTTTTGACACAGTGATATCCTTTTTTTGGATATACACCCAGGAGTAAAATTGCTGGATCATATAATAGATCTATTTTTAATTTCTTTCAGAAACCTCCATCCTCTTTTCTATAATGGCCACACTAATTTACAATTCCACCAACAATGGATACATCTACTCTTTTTTTATATCCTCATTAGTACTTGCTTTAATTAATTATTTATTGATTTTTATCATAGCCATTCTCATGGGAGTGAGGTGGTACCTCATTGTGGTTTGGATTTGCATTTCCTTGATGATTAGTAATGCAGAACATCTTTTTAGGTTCCAGTTTGCCATTTTTGTATCCCCCTTCTTGACTAACATCTATTAAGACCTTTTGCATTTTTTAATTAGATTATAAGTGTGTTTTATTTTGAGATTTTAAAGTTTCTTTTATATTCTGAATATTAGCCTTTTGTCGTATGTATAGCCTGAAAACATTTTCTTTCATCACCTAAGTTGTCTCTTCAATCTTTTGTTTTTTTAATATGAGACAGCATTTTAGTTTGAAATAATGTTGTGTGCTTATTCTTGACTTTGTTGCCTATGTTTTGAAATCTTATTTTAATAATCCTTTCACAGTCCAATGTTATAAAGCATTTTTTTACATTTTTATCTAATAGTTTCATAATTTGTGGCATGACAATTAAGTCTTTAGTTTTAGTTGATTTTCATATATGGCAAGGCACAAGGGTCTAGTATTATTTTTCTGCATGTAAATATTTAAATGACCCTGCAACATTTATTGAAGAGATTAGCTTTTCCCTAAAGTGTGTTTTTGGCACTGTTGTTGAAAATCAGTTGGCTTTAGGTGCATAAATTAACTTCTGGGCTTATTGGACACGTTAGCCTATGTGTTTGTTTTTATGCCAGTAGAGTGCAGTTTTGGTTACCATAGCTTTATAGCAAGTTTTCGAGTTTGATAAAGTGATGCCTTTAGCTTTGCTTATTTTGCTCAAAGTTTCTTTGTCTATTCAGAGTTTTTTGTGGGTCCATACAAATTTAGAATATTTTTTCTATTTCTGTGAAAAAATGTCATTTGTATTTTGATAAAAATCACGTTAAGTCTGTAGATCACTTTGGGCGGTTATATTAAGAGTATTCTTCCAGTGTATGAACACAAGATTTTTTCATCTATTCATTTGTATTTTATATTTCCTATCCATGTTTTGTCGTTTGCAGTGTAGACATCCTTTACCTTTTCAGTTAAGTTTCCTGCTAGGTGTATTAGTCAGGGTTCCCTAGAGAGATCACAAGATCCCACAGTAGGTTGTCTGCAAGTTTGAGGAGCAAGGAGAGGCAGTCCACATCCCAAAGCTGAAGAACTTGGAGTCTGGTGCTTGAGGGCTGGAAGCGTCCAGCACAGGAGAAAGATGTAGGCTGGGAGCCTAGGCCAGTCTCTCCTTTTCATGTTTTTCTGCCTGCTTTATATTCACTGGAAGCTCATTAGATGGTGCCCACCCAATTAAGAGTGGGTCTCCCTTTCCCAGCCCACTGAGTCAAATGTTAATCTCATTTGTCAACACCCTCACAGACACACCCAGGATCAATGCTTTCTATCCTCCAATCCAATCAATTTGACATCCAGTATTAACCATCACATTAGATATTTTAATTTTTGTAGCTTTTGCGTACACAGAAGAATCATTGGATGAAATTCAACATTCAGTATAATGAAAACTCTCAACAAGTTAGGAATAGAAGGTATGTGCCTCAACACAATAAAGGCCATTTATGACAAAGTAATGCTAACACTATACTGATTAAGGAAAAGCTGAAAGCTTTCTGTCTGAGATCTGGAACAAGACAAATCTTCCCCACTTTCAGCCCTCTGATTCAACATAGTACTGGAAGTCCTAGCCAAGGAAATTAGGCAAGAGGAAGAAATAAAAATCATACTAATTGGAAAGGACGAAGTCAAATGACTTCTGATTGTGGACAAAATAATCTTATATGTGAAAAACTCTAAACACTACACCAAAAACTATTAGAACTACCTAACAAAGTCAGTAAAATTGCAGAAAATCAACAAAGTCGTAGCTTTCTGTATGCTGATAGCAAACTATCTGAATAATAAAATTTAAAATTTCATTTTAATAGCTACCAAAAATTAGCTTTTTGAGTTTATTTCTTTATTTGAGGTGGAGTCTTGCTCTGTCACCAGGCTGGAGCACAGTGGTGTGATATCAGCTCACTGAAACTCTTGCCTCCCAGGTTCCAGAGATTCTCCTTTCTCAGCCTCTCGAGTGTCTGGAACTACAGCCATGTGCCACCACCTCCAACAATTTTTTTTTTTTTTGTATTTTTAGTAGAGACATGGTTTCACCATATTGGCCAGGATGGTCTTGATCTCCTGACCTTGTGATTCACTTGCCTCAGCCTCCCAAAGTGCTGGGATTACAGATGTGAGCCAGGGCACCCAGCCTTGAGTTTATGTTTTTATCTGGTGCAAGGTAAGGTCTAACTTTGTTATTTTTTCTATGTAAATTTTTATTATTCCCAACACTGTTTGTTGAAGAGACAGTTCTTTCCTTATTTTGAATTCTTGGAACACTTTTTAAAAATATGTTTATTATATCCATGAGGACTTACGTCTGGACTCTCTCATCTGTTTCATCATTCATTTTTCTTTATGTCAGTACCAAACTGTTTTGATGACTATATCTTTGTAGTATGTTTTGAAATTAGAGAGTATGATGCCTCTGTCTTTATATTTTTTCCCAACATTATTTGGCTGTTTGTGGTCACTGGAAATTCCATAAAAATTATAGAATATTTTAAAACTTCTGCAAAAAGTTTCATTGGTATCTTGATAGAAAGTACATTGAATCAGCTGGGGTGGTGGCTCATGCCTGTAATCCCAGCACTTTGGGAGGCCAAGGAAGGTGGATCACTTGAGGTCATGAGTTCGAGACCAGCCGTGGAGAAACCCCGTCACTAATAAAAATACAAAATTAGCCAGGTGTGGTGGCACATGCCTGTAACCCCAGCTACTCAGGAGGCTGAGGCAGGAGAATTGCTTGAACCCAGGAGGTGAAGGTTGCAGTGAGCTGAGATGACGCCATTGCACTCCAACCTGCGCAACAAGAGCAAAACTCCATCTGAAAAGAAAAGGAAAGAAAAGAAAAGAAAATAAAGAATATTGAATCCATAGACCACTTTCAGTAGTAGTGACATCTTAACAATATTAAGTCTATAACATCTTGAACAACAGTTTGTTTGAGAATTTGTTGTTTAATTTTTACTTATTCTTTGACATGTCAGTGTTTTTAACTTCTTGGTTTATTGTATTATAGTCAGAAATATTTGTGTAATTTACATCTGCAAATTTAAGCAAAGATTTGTTTTTTGACTTAACGGGTGGTCTATTTGGAATATTGCGGCATGTGTGATTAAAAGCATTGCATATTCTGCTGTTGAGTGGAGAGTTATAAATGTGACTTTTAGGTCTAATTGTTCTATTGTGTTGTTTAAGTACTCTGTTTACTTATTCATCTTATGGTTTTTTTAATTTACATTACTAAAATTCAGATATAAAAGTCATCTTCTGTTATTAGGTGCTGGCTACTTCATGTTTCAGTTCTGTAAAATGTTGCTTCATATATTTGGGAACTGTGGTGTAAGGCACATATGTTACTATTGTTGCTTTTATTGTTGTATGTTGTTTTATTTTTGCTGCTTTTATTGTTGATGTTTTTGTTGTCCTTTTCTTCTTGTCTCTTGAGGAAGTTTTTGATATAATATGTATTTTGTCTACCATGGCAGAATTTGATTTTGCATTTAATTTTTTTTGAATTCTTTGATGTATTGGTTATATGTGTTCCAGATCATAATTTGGTCATTTATAGTAAGCATAGAGTTGAATTTTGTTTCATGAATTTATTTTGTGAAAGTATGTTTTTGATTGACATAATTTATTTATATATAAAGTCCTTACTAAAAGGGAATGATTTCCTATTGCATTTTGTTTCTTTTTTGTTTCAGGTCCTATAGCTAATTTTTTTTTTTTTTTTTTTTTTTGAGACAGAGGCTGCCTCAGCCTCCCCAGCAGCTGGGAATACAGGCGCCCACCACAACGCCCAGCTATTTTTTTTTTTTTTTATTTTGTGTAGAGATGGGGTTTCACAGTGTTAGCCAGGATGGTCTCAATCTCCTGACCTCGTGATCCACCTGCCATGGCCTCCAAAAGTGCTGGGATTACAGGCATGAGCCACTGCGCCCAGCCGGTCCTGTAACTATTTTGTTCCTGTTTTTCTCTCTTGCTCTCTTTCTTAGTGTATTTTTGATTTTTGTAGTGACATGTTTTAATTCTTTTCTCACTACTCTCTGTGTGTGTGTGTGTGTACTATAGGTATTTCCTTTTTTTTTTTTTGACAGGGTCTTGCTCTATCACCCAGGCTTGGGTTCAGTGTCACAATCTCTGCTCACTGCAAGCTGTGCCTCTCAGGCTTAGCTCAAACAATCCTCCCACCTCAGCCTTCTGAGTAGCTGGGACCACAGATGTGCACCACTACTCCTGGCTAATTTTTGTTATTTTTCATAGAGACAGGGTTTTGAAATGTTGCCCAGACTAGTCTCAAAATCCTAAGTACTATAGGTATTTTCTTTGTTGTTACTGTAGATATTGCCAAAAGAACTACTATTGCATATAAACCCTGCCTATTTATGGCTCCCTATGTGTTTCATTGATGTTGCAGATTGTATCATTTTGTATTGTGAATCTATTGGCACAGATTTATATCATTTTGAAGTCTTTGTTATCTCAAATACATAGCAGAATTGAAAGTATTCTGTGCATCTTCATTATATAACAAAAATATTATAATTGTGTACATAATTATCTCTATTAGAAAACATATTTACATAATTTTCTGTTGCTGTCATATTTTATTTTTAATGTGAATGACTATTTAGCATTTTTTAAGACAGGCTTAGTGTATATAAATTTATACAGTTTCATTGATCTTGGATATTCTTTATTTTTATCTTTTAATTCATTTGAAAGGATAGTTTTGGCAGACATAGTGTTCTTGGTTGGCACTTGCCATTTTTTCAGCACTTTGAGTATGTCATCCTACAACCTCTTGCCTGTGAGTTTTTTGGCTGAGACATCTGCTGGTCATCCTATAGGGGTAGCCTTGTACATGCTAAGTCCTTTTTTTCTTGCTGACTTCAAGATTCTCTGTGTTTTAATTTTTGAATCTCTGATTATAATGTGTCTTGTCATGGGTCTCCCTGTGTTGCTACTAGTTAGAGTTGATAAAGTTTCATTAAATTTTAGGTCATTTTCTCCCTCAAATTTTGAGAGTTCTCAGCCACTGATTGTTTCTTGAAATAAGTTTGCTCTCTCTTTTCTCTCTTTTTATTTTAGAATTCCCATTATGAGTATATTGGCCATCTTAATGGTATCCCATAAGTCCCTTAGGCTCTCTTAATTTTTAAAATTATTTTTAGCCTCCTCACCCTATAATTTCAAATGACTTCTTATCAAGCTTGCTGCATTTTTTCCTGCTAGACCAAACTGTTGTTGGACCTTCTAGTGAATCTCTAAATTCAGGTATTTTACTTTTCAGCTCCACACTTTATGTTTCTATTTTGTAGTTTTAATCACTTGTTGATAATCTCATCATCTTCATGCATTGTTTTCTTTTTCTGTTTAGTTTTCTATGTTCTTCTTTAGCTGACTGAGCATTTTTAAGCTAGGTGTTTTAGCCAGGCACAATGACATGTGCGTGTAATTCCATCTACTTTGAATGCTAAGGCAAGAGGACTACTGTATTAATCCATTCTCATGCTGCTAATAAAGACATAACCAAGACTAGGTAATTTATAATGATAAAAAGTTTAATGGCCTCACATGGCTAGGGAGTGCTCATCATTATTGGAACAAGCAAGAGACTTCGTTCAGGGGAACCTCCACTTATAAAACCATCAGATCACGTGAGACTTATTTGCTATCATGAGAACAGCACGGGAAAATCCTGCCTCCATGATTCAATTACCTCCCACATGGTCCCTCCCGTGACATATGGGGATTATTACAATTCAAGGTGAGATTTGGTTGGGGACACAGAGGTAAACTCTATCAATTACTTAAGGCCAGGAGTTTGAGACCACCCTGGGCAATATTGTGAGAAGCTCTATGTAAAAATATTTTTACAGATTAGTCAGGCATGGTGGAATGTTGCTGTAGTGTCAGGAAGTTGGAGGCTGATGTAAGATTATTGCTTGAGTTTCCCAGAATTTGAGGCTGCATTGAGCTATAATCATGGTATAGTATTCCCATCTGGGTGAGAGAGTAAGACCTCTTTTTAGAATTTCAAATTTATTTTAGATTTAAGGAGGTACCTACACAGGTTTTTTACATAGGTATTTTGTATAATGCTGAGGTTTGAAGTATGAGTAATTCCATCACCCAGGCAGTGAGCATCGTACTAAATAGACAGCTTTTCAGTTCTTGGGCTGTCCCTCTCTCCACCGTCTAAGAGTTGTCTATTATTTTTATTTTTATATCTATGTGTACCCAGTGTTAATTTCCATTTATAAGTGAGACCATGCAGTATTTTCATTTTTCATTTCTGCATTAATTTGCTTTGTATAATGGCCTCTTGTTGCATTAATGTTGCTGCAAAGATAAGTTTTTTGTTTTTTTTTTTAAGGCGAAGTACTATTGGTGTCCATGTGACATTTTTTAAATTCAATTTACCATTAATTGGCTGGACACGGTGGTTGATGCCTGTAATCCCAGCACTTTGGGAGGACTCAGTGGGTGGATCCTGAGATCAGGTGATGGAGACCATAGTGGACAACATAAGGAAACCTGTGTCTACTGAAAATACAAAAATTAGCCGGGCGTGGTGGCATGCGCCTATAGTCCCACCTACTCAGGTGGCTGAGGCAGGAGAATTGCTTGAACCTGGGAGGCAGAGGTTGTAGTGAGCTGAGATCGTGCCACTGCACTCCAGCCTGGGCAACAGAGTGAGACTTCATCTCAAAAACAACAAAAAAAAACCATTAATAGGCAACTAGGTTGATTCATGTCTTTCTTCTTATAAATAGTGTAGTGATGAACCAACAAGTGCGTGAGCTATTTTGGTAGAATAATTTATTCTCTTTTGGGTACATACCCAGTGGTGAAATTGCTGGGTTGAATCATAGTTCAACTCTCAGTTATTTGGAAAATCTCCAAGCTGCTCTCCACAGTGACTGAAGTAATTTATATTCCCATGAACAGTGTATAAGGGTTTTTTTCCCTCTATAACCTCATCGACATCTATTATCATTTTACTTTTTAACAAAAGCCATTCTAACTGGTGTACAACGGTGTCTTATCATGGTTTTGATGTACATTTCCTTGATGGTTAGTGATGATAAGCTTCTTTCATACGTTATTTTGCCACTTGCGTGTGTTCTTTTGAATATTTTCTGTTATTGCCCACTTTTTCATGGGGTTATTTTTTTGCTTGTGAATTCTTTAAGTTTCTTATAGATTCTCAGTATTAGATTTTGTCAGGATCATAGGTTGTGAATATTTTTCCCATTCTGCTAGCTTTGGGGTTAGTTTGTTTTTATTTTTCTAATTTCTCTAGGTGTGATGTTAAATTGTTAGTTTGAGATCGTTCTAACTTTTTGATGCAGGCATTTAGCTCTATAAACTTTCCTCTTAGGCCAGGCACGGTGGCTCACGCTTGTAATCCCAGCACTTTGGGAGGCCGAAGCGGGCGGGTCACGAGGTCAGGAGATCGAGACCACGGTGAAACCCGTCTCTACTAAAAATACAAAAAAATTTGCTGGGCGTGGTGGGGGCGCCTGTAGTCCCAGCTACTCGGAGAGGCTGAGGCAGGAGAATGGCGTGAACCCGGGAGGCGGAGCTTACAGTGAGCCGAGATTGCGCCACTGCACTCCAGCCGGGCGACAGAGCGAGACTCTGTCTCAAAAAAAAAAAAAAAACTTTCCTCTTAACAGTGCTTTTCCTACATTCCAGACATTTTGGTATATTCTGACTCTTCATTTATTTCAAGAATTTTTTAAATTTAAGGACTTAATTTTTTGTTTACCCAAAATTCATTCAGGATCAAGTTGTTTAATTTCAGTGTCATTCTGTGACTTTGTGAGATTTTCTTTGTATTGATTTTTATCTTTGTTCCATTGTGGCCTGACAGTATGGTGGGCATAATTTTGATTTTTTAAAAATGTATTGAGAATTGCTTTATGGCTAGGAAGCAGTCAATCCTAGAGTATATTCTGTGAGCAGATGAGAAGAATTTACGTTCCTTAGATGGTGTATGGCGTATACTGTAAATTTCTATTAGTTTCAATTGATCAAGTGTCAAATCAAACTCCAGAATTTCTTTGTTAGGTTTCTGCCTTGATAATCTGTCAAACACGGTTAGGGGGGAGTTGCATTCCCCTACTATTATTGTGTGGCTAGTTGAGTCTTATTGTAGGTCTAGAAGTACTTGTTTTATAATCTATGTTCCCCAAAGTTGGGTGCATCTACATTTAGGATAGTTAAGTCTTCTCGTTGAATTGAACCCTTTGTCGTTATGCAATGCCTTTCTTTGTTTTATTTTACTATTAATGATTTAAAGTCCTTTTTTCTTAAAAGAGAAAAAAATTCCAGGTATGGTGGCTCATGCCAGCACTTTCAGACTGAGGCAATAGGATTGCTTGAGACCAGGAGTCTGAGACCAGCCGAGGCAACATAGCAACATTCTGTTTGTACAAATTTTTTTTTTAAAGAAACTATACAGGTGTGGTAATGTGCACAACTGTGGTCATATTTACTCAGGAGACATAGGTGGCATGACTGCTTGACTTCAGAAATTTGAGGTTACAGTGAGCTGTGATTGCACCACTGCACTCTGTCCCAGGAGATAGAGTAAGATCCTGTGTACAAAATGAAAAAATAAAGAAAAATAAAATGATTGTAAGTTAAAAAAATAGTTCATAGATCTCCACTTCTTTAGGTTCACTTGAACATATATTTTGCTCCTCTGATTAGGCTATATTTCCTGGTTGCTTTTAGATACTGTGGTTTTGTTAAGGTTTTGGTCCATTAATAAACCACTACCTATTTTATCCTTTATGGAACTGCTCTGTTCATGGGAAAATTGACAACATTCAGACACAATAGTCATTCTGGGAGCTTCTCCAATCTGTTGTCAAAGTGTGTCTTCTTTAGACTACTGTATGTATTTTCTTGTTAATAAGGTTTACCTCTGTTTCCCCTTGAGAGCCTTTAGTCTCTTCCCTTGGTCACTGTTACAGGCGCTGCAGTCTCTGTTGTAAGAAGCTTTTATCTTTATTCTCAGTTGACCCAAGCTGTCATTTAAACTCTATCTCTATTCTCATCAACACTACATGTTAAAGGAAGCAATATCCAGTCTTTGGATATCCCTGGTGTAACTCAATAAGTCAGAAGTTTGCATACACATTTCATTCTTTTTTCTTTCCTGAGGGAGAATCATGGAGTGTACAGATATTTATCTAACTACACTGTTCTGTAGTGCATAAATGTTACCAAATTTTCTTTCATCTAAATGTGGTTATGGTTGACTTTTTTCTCATGTGGGGTGCTACAAACTCAACTGGTTTTTCTCACCCAATTGTATTTAAGTTCATCTATCAATTGAGAGAAACAGGATCTCAGATTTTTTCTTCAACTATCATTGTGTTCTCAGCTGGCCTAATTTTGTATATTAGATTTATAAGATATATTTACCTTAATCTCATAACTGAATTTTTTTAAAAAATTAATATTTTCAGCTCTTTTAGCATTATATCCAACCAAGACCCATGGAGAAAGCAGTACATAGAAGCTTCTTTTCAAGAAGTAATATTGGAAAGATATGAGAGCTCTGGCCTTGAAAATTTACACTTAAGGAGAGTGGGAAATTGAAGGATAAGTGTGAAGGGCACAAAGGATGTTATGATGAATATACCAGATATAGAGCAACTACCTAGAGCAAAAATGTCACTGCTAGAAGTGCTCAAAACCATAAAGTATTTTGGAAAAAGCAAAATTAATGTTAATTCTTTTTTCTGAAATATATATTTATATAATTACATATCAATATCAATTTTTGAAACATATCAATTTTTTGAAACAAAAGTTGGAAAATCTAAATAGTGGCCTAGACCAGGAATATTTCTTCTAATGCTATCCCTCCCATAGTCCACCACTTCCCGACAGGCTCCAGTGTGTGATGTTCCCCTTCCTGTGTCCATGTGCTCTCTTTGTGTAACTCCCAATTATGAGTGAAAACGTGGTGTTTGCTTTTCTATTCTTGTGTTAGTTTGCTGAGAATGATGGTTTCCAGCTTCATCCATGTCCCTGCAAAGGACATGAACTCATCCTTTTTATGACTGCATCGTATTCCATGGTGTGTACATGCCACATTTCCTTTATTCAGTGTATCATTGATAGGCATTTGGTTTGGTTCAAAGTTTTTACTTTTCTGAACAGTGCCATGATAAACATATGTGTACATGTGTCTTTAAAATAGAATAACTTATAATTTTTTGGGGTATATACCCAGTAATTGGATTGCCGGGTCAAATGGTATTTCTCTTTGTAGATCCTTGAGGAATGACCACCCTGTCTTCCACATGGTTGAACTAATTTACACTCTCACCAACAGTGTAAAAGTGTTCCTATTTCTCCACATCCTCTCCAGCATCTGTTGTTTCCTGAGTTTTTTAATGATCACCATTCTAACTGGCTTGAGATGGTATCTCATTGTGTTTTTGATTGGCGTTTATCCGATGACCAGTGATGAGGTGCTTTTTTTCATATGTTTGTTGGCTGCATAAATGTCTTCTTTTGGGAAGTGTCTGTTTATACCCTTTGCCCATTTTTGATGTGTTTATTTGTTTTATTCTTGTAAATTTGTTTAAATTCTTTCTAAATTCTGCATATTAGCCCATTGTCAGATGGATAGATTGCAGAAATTTTCTCCCATTCTGTAGGTTGCCTGTTCACTCTGATGATAGTTTCTTTTGTTGTGCAGAAGCTCTTTAGTTTAATAATATCTCGTTTGTCAATTTTGGCCATTGTTTTGTTGCCATTGTTTTTGGTGTTTTAGTCATGAAGTCTTTGCCCATGCCTATGTCCTGAATGGTATTGCCTTGCTTTTTTTCTAGGGTTTTTATGGTTTTAAGTCTTACATTTAAGTCTTTAATCCATCTTGAGTTAATTTTTGTATAACAAGTAAGGAAGAGACCAGTTTCAGTTTTTTGCATATGGCGAGCCAGTTTTCCCAAACCATTTATTAAATAGGGAATCCTTCCCCCATTGCTTGTTTTTGTCAGGTTCGTCAAAGATCAGATGGTTGTAGATGTTTGATGTTACTTCTGAGGCTTCTGTTCTGTTCCATTTGTCAATATATCTGTTTTGGTACCAGTACCATCCTGTTTTGGTTACTGTGGCCTTTTAGTATAGTTTGAAGACAGCTAGCGTGATGCCTCCACCTTTGTTCTTTTTGCTTAGGATTGTCTTGTCTCTGCAGGCTCTTTTTTGATTCCATATGAAATTTAAAGTAGTTTTTTTTTTCTAATTCTGTAAATAAAGTCAGTGGTAGCTTGGTGGGGATAGCACTGAATTTATTAATTACTTTGGGCAGTATGGCCATTTTCACAATATTGATTCTTCCTATCCATGAGCACAGAATGTTTTCCATTTGTTTGTGTCCTCTCTTATTTCCTTGAGCAGTGGTTTGTAGTTCTCCTTGAAGAAGTCCTTCACATCCCTTTTAAGTTGGATTCCTAGGTATTTTATTCTCTTTGTAGCAATTGCGAATGAGAGTTCGTGCATGATTTGGCTGTTTGTCTATTATTGTGTATAGGAACACTTGTGAGTTTTGCACATTGATTTTGTATCCTGAGACTTTCCTGAGGTACTTATCAGTTTAAGGAGATTTTGGGCTGAGAGGATGGGGTTTTCTAAATGTACAATCACGTCTTCTGCAAACAGAGACAATTTGACTTCCTCTCTTCTTAGTTGATTATGCTTAATTTCTTTATTTTGGCTGATTGCCCTGGCCAGAACTTCCAATAGTTTATAGAATAGGTGTGGTGAGAGAGGGTATTCTTGTTTTGTGCAGGTTTTCAATGGGAATGCTTCCAGTTTTTGCCCATTCAGTATGATATTGGCTGTGCATTTGTCAGAAATAGCTCTTATTGTGTTGAGATAGGTTCCATCTATACATAATTCATTGAGAGTTTTTACCATGAAAAGGTGTTGAATTTTATTGAAGGCCTTTTTTGCATCTGTTGAGATAATCATGTGGTTTTTGTCATTAGTTCTGTTTATGTGATGGAATACATTTATTGATTTGCATATGTTGAACCAGCTTTGCATCCCAGGGATTAAGCTGACTAGATCGTGGTGGATAAGCTTTTTGATGTGCTGCTGGATTCGGTTTGCCAGTATGTTATTGAGGACTTTCGCATCGATGTTCATTAGGGATACGGGCTTGAAATTTTCTTTTTTTATTGTGTCTTTGCCAGGTTTTGGTTTCAGGATGATGCTGGCAGCATAAGATGAGTTAGGGAGGAGTACCTCTTTTTCTATTGTTTGAAATAGTTTCAGAAGGAATGGTACCAGCTCCTCTTTGTACCTTTGGTAGAATTCAGCTGTGAATCCGTCTGGTCCTGGACTTCTTTTGGTTGTTAGTCTATTAATTACTGCCTCAATTTTAGAACTTGTTATTGGCCTATTGAGGGATTCGACTTCTTACTGGTTTGGACTTGGGAGGGTGTATGTGTCCAGGAATTTATCCATTTCATCTAGATTTTCTAGTTAATTTGCAGGGAGGTATTTATAAAATTCTCTAATGATACTTTTTATTTCTGTGGGATCGATGGTTATATCCCTTTTATAATTTTCTATTGTGTCTATTTGATTCTTCTCTTCTTCCTTATTAGTCTGGCTAGCAGTCCGTTTATTTTCTTGATCTTTTCAAAAAACCAGCTCCTGCATTGATTGATGTTTTTTGACGGGCTTTTTTTTTGTGTCTCTGTCTCCTTCAGTTCTGCTCTGATCTTAGTTAATTCTTGTCTTCTGCTAGCTTTTGAATTTATTTGCTCTTCTCTAGTTTTTTTAATTGTGATGTTATGGTGTCCATTTTAGACCTTTTCTGCTTTCTCTTGTGGGCATTTAGTGCTATAAATTTCCCTTTACACACTACTTTAGCTGTGTCATATTTTACATTTTAAGCTCTCAACCTTTCTTTTTCTTCAGATAGTCTTGAGTGTTTTATATTTATGTAAACTGTAAAATTGACTACAGAGTTTTTACAAAGATTTTACCAAAATATTTCATTGAGTATGTACAAACCTGTAAGTCAATTAGAGGAGAAGTTACACTGAAGTAATAAATAGCCACAAAACAAAACTCCAAAAGACATCCAAACCAGAATAAAACAAAACATTTTAACAAAAACGAAAAGAACAAACTGACAACAAACTTGTGCAGTTCATATCACAAAGATGCTCACATGTCCACTCTAAAGAGAGGTTTTAGAAGTTGATTTAAAATATGGCAAAAGACATTATCCCACACTTCACAGAAAAAATAAATTTAAGCAGCTGTTAACACATGAACATATTATCAAGCTCAGATATAATCAAAATTAAAAATTTGACAAGAGATTCTACAGTTTGAGAGAAATAGAAAAGTGTTTTTTCTTTTCTCCAGGCCCACATGTCTAGTTTATTGTGCCCCCTCACTATAATGGGAATTGTCATCAGCTCCCTACAATATGGGAAGCACAGAGCAGGTGGTGGCTGAAGGTGGGAAATTAGAGTCCGCAGCTTCACATTCAGGGGCACAGAGAATGAGCAGATCCAGGGTTCTCTTCACATGGGGACCTCTCCATGTCAGTTTCAAGATGACAGGATTGGAGTTTTGCATCCAGCTCTGTGGGCACCTGGAAGTAAAATGAGCTATGCTCCACCTCAGCCTCATGTAGACAATGCCTACAGGAAAGCCTGTTTTCTTCTTCATAAATAGGGGTGTCTGAAGTGGGTGACCTCGATGATTTTACATACTCATAAGTGTCTGCCAGCGTTGGTTCTTCGTTAGTGAACCAAGACAGTTTGCTCTGAGACTGTGCAAAAATGCATCCACTCTCTGCAGGTCCTTCAAATCAGAGGGAGGCATGGCCACTTCAGAGGCATCTTGGGTAAATGAAGATGAGGTAGAGCTAAATGTGCCAGAGTATTGGACTCTAAGTCTGAAGCCCAGGGAAAATCCAGATACTGTAGGTTCTAAGGTCTTCATTTGAAAGTGGTAAAAAATAATTTCACTGGATAAGGGAAGATACCTATGAATAAATAGCACAACCCAAAAGGTAGAGGCAAAAGTGTGGCAAAGGGAGATTCCAAGGTCACTCATTGTACTTGGAGCCTTCAGATCCTGCTACTTTGTCCCCTAGGACCTTAAAGAACCAGTGTCTTGAGGACACAAAAATAAAAGTACCTGATTTGTTCCATAGCGCTCCTGCATGGGGCTGTAGTGTTAGTGATGGCCTGGAGGTGGTTACAGGCCGCTGTGTTTCTGGTGCCCGCTGAGCTTTGTTGGAGCAGCTGGAACAAGAAAGAGTCACACACTTGATGCTGTTATCAATGATCTCCACATTATCAGGTTGTCAAAAGAGGAAGGGATATTAGAGATCCCCCATATAATCACTTAGCCAGTCTTTTTTCCCTTGTACTCACCCTTTGCCAGCTACCCTGGTGGGTCCAACATGTGGTACAGAAAATTATTACATCATGCCTGCACCCCCCAACCCAGGACCAAACAGTCTGAGGACAGCTGGACAAAAGCACTGAAGCAAGTATATGTGAAAGAAAAGAGCAAGGACTGTAATCTAAAGTAGAAAGTTGAGAAGAAAAGCTGGAAAATTATTGCATGGGAGGACCTAAGGCCTCACTGAGGTGACATTTAATCCATGAAGAGGATGACAACAGGGAGGCATCTGCACAAGTATGTGTCAGGGAGAAGCCACCCTTAGTGAAGAGACTCATAGGTGTGAGTTGGCAGAGGTTAGAAAGGGACTAGTTTGGCTGCAGACAGCCTGAGGAAGAGATAAGCAGAGGGATGGGGAATCCTGGGACCTGGGAGATGAGGTTAGATATCTGCTCCTTTCTGACAACATTGCCCTGGAACTCAGTGCTTTTCAACAGCATATAATATCTCATAATTTGTGTGCACCAGAATCTGGACACAGTTCCGCTGGCTTCCTCTGCCTTCAGATCTTTTATGAGACAGGGGCTGTGTTCTTAACTGAATCCGGACTGGGAAAGCATCAGCCTTTAAGCTGACTCATGTGAAAATTGGCAGGGTGTAGTGTGGACAGAGAGCCTGACTTTCCTTCTCTCTACTGTCTGAGCACTCCCTCAGCTCTTTGTTACGTGGGTCTCTACGTGGAGCATCTCATAGCATTGGAGCTTGCTTCCTGTGTTTGAGGAATACAATAGAGAGATAGAATAGACAAAAGGATTTACACAAAAAGAGACAGAGAAAGATCGAGGGAGCAAACAGGAAAAACCCAGTAGGAGAAAAATGAGAGCTTTAAAATAATTTTGGCACGGTGCGGTGGCTCATGCCTGTAATCCCAGCACTTTGAGATGCTGAGACGGGTGGATCACCTGAGGTCAGGGGTTTGAAACCAGCCTGGCCAACATGGTGAAACCACCGTCTCTTCTAAAACTACAAAATGAGCCAGGTGTGGTGGCGCATGCCTGTAATCCCAGCTTCTTGGCAGACTGAGGCAGGAGAATCACTTGAACCTGGGAGATGAAGGTTGCAGTAAGCCGAGGTCACGCCACTGCACTCCAGCCTGGGATACAAGAGCGAAACTGTGTCTCAAAAAAACAACAACAAAAAACAAACAAACAAAGAAAAAAAACTTGAGAGTTACAATAAATTTTCTCCTGTATTTGTGTTAACATTGTAACCCCCGGTGTAATGCTATAAGGAGGGAGGATGTAATTAACTCCTGAGGGTGGGACCCTCATAATAGAGATTACTGGCTTTATACAAGAAACCGCAGAGGGCTCTCATCCTCCTTCTGCAAAATGAGGATAAATCCTGAAGTGTGCAGTCTGAAATTCAGAAGCAAGTCATCACCAGTGCTCAACCATGTTGACACCCTGATCTCAAATTCCGAACCTCTAGAAGTATGAGAAATTAAGTCCTGTTTTCTATAAGCTGCCTATTTATGGCTCTTTGGCATAGCAGCCTGAACTAATACAAAAGTGATATCCTTTTCTGTATTTCATTAGACAGAAGCTGAATTTGTACCCCTACACTGTTAAAAGATGACCTAAAAATGGATTTTCATAATGAAAGATAGGAAAGGGCTTGTTGAAACACTAAAATTTTCTCCGCTTATAAGATTTTTAAACATTGGCTGAAATTGGTAGGAACCAGTATGGCCAAATGAAGTCCATGAAGAATCAGTTTGCTGACGTTAGAGCCCAAATTTCCATTGTGTGTTTCATACTAACTCTCCCTGAATTTGCATATGACCTGTGAAGAGGCAAGAAGAGATGACTGTGCATGTCTCATCACTTTCCATATTCCTGCTTTCCTTCCAGCAATCCCCTACAGAACCCACCTCTTAGGCCTTTTCTAATCACTGCCTTAAAGCCAGTATAGGAAAACAAATTTGAGCTGGACTCCTATCTCCTTGTTGGACAACCCACAAGATGATATTTTCGTCAAAACCCAAGTGCCATACTACTGGCATCAGGCAGTAGGCCATTTTATTGAGTAAAAAAACGGAGTCACTAACCACGCAGTACTGGGAGAGTTTGTGAAGACTTCCCCTGACAAAGGCGAGATAAGGCACATGGATATGACTCTAAATGTAAAGAGAAAGCACTAGGAAGTTGAATGCCTGTATTAGTCAGTACTCATACTGCAATGATGAAGTACCTGAGACTGGGTAATTTATAAAGAAAAGAAGTTTAATTGACTCACAGTTCCGCATAATGGTGTAGGGGGGTGGGGCTCAGAAACTTTCCAATTACAGTTGCTGACAAGTGAAGTGAGTGAGAGCAGGGGATACACCAGATGCTTGTGAAACCATCGGATCTCGTGAGAACTCACTCACTATCACAAGAACAGCACGAGGAAAACCCATCCCCATAATCCAATCATCTCCCTTCAAGTTTCTCCCTTAACACCTGGGGGTTATAATACAAAACGAGGTTTGGGTGGGACACACGGCCAAACTATATGAATGCCAGAGGACAGTATCTACATTTAATTTCAACTTCATACTGGAGCAGAATGAAAAAGTCCCAGTGGAGAAGCGACATTCCCAAGATCACCCTGGCAGACCCCAGGCCTGTTTGAGTTGTGGCCCATGCTACCTCCCACCTATTCTCCTAATGCTTCCGTCTCTAAATGTGTGCATTATCTACAGGTGACACCACATTACGATTGTTATGTTTTATCTTATATACACCTGATATATTCCCTAGGAAGTAGATGTTAGCATCATCCCCACTCTGCATGCTGGGAGGCTGGGGAAGCCTCGAATACACAGTGACTTTTATTGGGCCCCAGAGATGGTAAGAAAAACAAGGTTATGTTCCAGCTGTCTCTTCTTTCCTGGAACCCAGGCTGCATTAAGGTCTTTCCAGGAAATTAAGGGGAAGTTGTGTTTGCATAATTGTGTACAAATAAAGAGTTGACATGGAAGAGGAGACTGAGCAATCAGTAGCATAGTGGGTAGGTCTTATAGAAAGAAAGGGCCCAGGACATGGAACTTTGAAGGGTTTAACACACTTTATTTGTGACAGAACCCAACAGCAGTTAAGAAACCAGGAACCCACATTCTTGAGACAGCTCTGTATCCAACTCGTTGGTGACAGATGCTCAAGAGAGGGAGATGTTCTTTTATTGTTTCCTGATATTTTTGAGTTTTGGCCTTACAAAGGCTCAATGTAAAAGCCTTATCTGAAAACACAGATGTCAACTCAGCCCTCATCACTGATGCCCCTTGCTACTGGCGGGGTGCACCCACAAATAACACAGGGCAGCCCAGGACAGGCTCCTCCATGCCAGGCCTCTCATGGCAACTCATCTGGGCAGTCCCACACCACTTCTTAGTACCATGAGTTGTAGGGGGAACAAGAGGGAGGGAACTCTTCTTGGACTGAAGCAGATTGTCAGGTGTTGGAACTCCTATGTAACTGTCATGTTCATAGCCAATCCATAGCTGGAAGAATAAAAAGAAGAGTGTTGGAGACCGAGTCTTTGTACTCAGACGTGAATTCCAAGACTTTAGCTTTCCTCTGGTTTCCTTCCTTGCTGGAGATTTATACAGATTCTCCTTATGTGCCTAATCTTAACAGCAGAATTTCTTTTCTTTTTTTCTTTTTTCTTTTCTTTTCTTTCCCTTCCCTTCCCTTCCCTTTCTCTCTCTCTTTCTTTCTTTCTTTCTTTCTTTCTTTCTTTCTCTCTTTCTTCTTTCTTTCTTTCTTCTTTCTTTCTTTCTCTCTTTCTCTTTCTTTCTTTCTTTCTTTCTTCTGTCTGTCTGTCTCCTCTTTCTTTCTTTCCTTTTTTTTGATGGAGCTTGCTCTGTCACCCAGGCTGGAATGCAGAGAAAAGCAGAATTTCTAATGGAGGTGTCACATATGGTGAAAATACTGATTTTTCTTTGCTGGCTTCTACGCACTTTTTGCAGTGCTGCATTCAGATTGATGAGGAGCTGTTTGATGTGGCCAATCCTCCCTCTTTTTGGAAAAAGAGCAGGTGCACTAAACCAGCAACCACAGCCAGCCCCGTGCTGTGCTGAGAGCAGCCACACAGGGGTCTCTACAAACAGAAACCCAAGAAGACCAGGACAGACGCAGGACCCAGACTCAAATATGAAAACTCTCTGGGCTCTGTCCTATGGCCTTCCTATGAGTAACTCATAGCCTTGATCCAGTGGAATCTGGCCTTCATTAGTCTCAGTGGCAAGTTGGTTACGTGGAAAGTCTCTGTTCACACACTGTGCGAATAACTGTAGAGACTTTTGTATTGTTTTCACTTTACATTAGGCCGTGAGTATTTATGCCTGTGGCTGCAGTTTGTATTAGTTTCCTGCCCCAGGAATGTCCTGCAGCATGCAGCTTCCATCCTACCAGACCCTCAAAACTTAAAAGCTAACACTATTACTAGGGAGGATTTCGCAGGAAGATGGAGAAAGTGTTGCATACGCAGAAAGGTTAAACTACTCTATGCATGTTTCGGCAATGTGTTATCTCAAGAACTCATCTCTGTAGTCCATCAGGGCAGGATCTGGGCTCACCTTTTGATAATATTCCATAAGCGAGGTTCTTCCCCACAGTGTTTAGTCTTCCGACCCTGGTACAGCCTGACATGATGACATCCTACTTTCATGTCGGTCATGCTGCAGGGAATATTCTGTGAGTGTCCTAATAGGCTGGAATCATTTGCTAGGGTGAACCCCATCTTTGGTGCTCACTTTTCTGTTATCTTATAATTAGCTTTATTCTAAGCAAATCCAGTCTATTTTATCTGTTTATTTACTTATTTTTATGTATGGAAAAACACATTTTTTATTTACTTATTTATTTAGAGACAGGGTCTCCCTCTGTCACCCAAGCTGGAGTACAGCGGTAGAGTGGTGTGATCAAGGCTTATTGCAGCCTCAAACTCTTGGGCTCAAATAATTCTCTCACCTCAGCCTCCTGTGCCACCATGCCATGGTAGTTGATTTTAATTTTTTACAAAGAAGGACTCTCATTATGCTGCCTGGTATGGTCTCAAACTCCTGGGCCCAAGCGATTAATCTCAGCCTCCCAAAGTACTGGGATTAAAAGCATGAGCCACTGTGCTGAGCTGTGCCTACTTTAAAAGACTGAAAATAAAGAATAAATAAATCTTTGCCAAATTAAAAAACAAAGCAATAGTTTCCAGGTCTTACATAAAGAGAATTCTGTGTCACGAAGAACGACAAAAAGCTTATTTAGGTGTTAAAATGATTTGCTTATATTTCAAAGAAGAGGAGAAAGACGGTACGTATAAATTTTCCAGGCCAGGCACGGTGGCTCATGCCTGTAATCCCAGCATTTGGGGAGGCCAAGGCAGGAGGATCTCCTGAAGCCAAATGTCTGAGTCCAGTACAGGCAACATGGTGAAATTCTGTCACTACAAAAAAATAAAATAAAATAATTATGGCTGGACATGATGGCTCAAGCCTGTAATCCCAGCACTTTGGGAGTCTGAGGCAGGTGGATAATGAGGTCAGGAGTTCGAGACCAGCCTGGCCAAAATGGTGAAACTGTTTCTCTACTAAAAATAATAATAATAAAAAATTAGCCAGGCATGGTGGTGAGCGCTTGTAATCCCAGCTACTCAAAAGGTTGAGGCAGGAGAATTGCTTGAAGCTGGGAGGTGGAGGTTGCATTGAGCCAAGATCATGACACTACACTCCAGCCTGGCTCACAGAGCAAGACTCTGTCTCAAAATAAATAAATAAATAAATAAATAAAGTTAGCCAGGCATGGTGGTGCATGCCTATAGTCCTAGGTAATTAAGAGGTTGAGGCAGGAGGACTGCTCAAACCCAAGAGGTTAAGGTTACAATGAGCTATGATTATGCCATTGCACTTCAGGCTAAGTAAAAGAGTAAGTTTCTGTCACAAAAATTAATAATAAAAGTTTTCTAAATTACATTAAGAAAAGGGAAAAGAGAAAACACTCTTTATTTTCATATGGGAGAATAGATCCTCTCATTTCTAACTTGTATTTCCTTCTGCAAAAACTTGGTCTAGGCCCATGGTCTTGAACTACTGGACATCTGAATTTTAGTAGGTGCTGGATTCAGGCAACTGACGGGTGGCCTTGGGCACACTGTGTGCACATGAAAAAAAGGGTTTGTGGGGAACTAAAAGGTAAAAGAGGGGAAAGTGCTATTAAGAACCCACAAGTGGGAGACAGTACAGGGTTGGTTGAAGGACTGGTTCATGCTACAGATACTGACCCAGGTGAAACTTTGCTCTGACTTATTTCTATGTCCATGCAGGAAGATGAGATTATGATCAGGTGGCACAGAAACCTGGGATGGTGAAAAAACCAGGTTGCCTGAGCTCTGAGTGGAGAGACAGGAAAAGGCCTCCCTAGATCCAAAAAGCTGCCCATTCTTCTCCAGCTGTGCACCTGATTAGATACTTTCCCCTCCAGCATCCATGATTGGATATAGTTCAATTCCCCACCCCGCCCCCTCAGGCCATGAGTGACATATGTGATTTGACACTGGGTTGAATAAAGCAAGAATTACAGGTTTTTCCTGGATCCTTTTCTGGCAGGGCTTCCTGCATGCACCAGAAACTGGCCCTGCCTGTAAAATATTTGCATTTACATTTCTATGTAAGATTATTTGCATTTATGAATAATATACATGTGTTATTCATACATGGAAGCAATATAATGACAGTTATTTTAAAATTTCAGATGTTTTACTTTCCTGGCACATCTAGGCTTTAGAGCAGGCAACCTCAGATTTCAAAAGGGAGGCAATTCCTTAAGAAATAATACATGAGGCACATGTGAATTTTAAATATTCTAGTGGCTACATTTTAATAAATACACCTGACATGCTTGCTGGTGCCTGTAGGTTGAACTATTAGGAAGACTGAGGTGGGAGGATCACTTGAGGCCAGGAGTTTGAGACCAGTCCGGGCAACATAGAGAAAGCCATTGCTACAAAAAAAAAAAAAATTGAAAAATTAGCCAGGCCTGGTGGTGCATGCCTTCAGTCCCAGCTACTCAGAAGGCAGGATCACTTGAGCCTGGGAGGTCAAGGCTGCAATGAGCCATGATCACACCACTGCACTGCAGCCTGGCTGACAGAGCAAAACCCTGTCTCAAAAAACTGATATCTGGAAAGGCATTTTCTTTTTCTGCAATGTAGCCAAACAGCTAAGTAGGTATTGAAGCCATCCTTTAATTTTTAACATGGCAAGAATGTTTTCTAAGACCCCGAACTCCAGATATGCGATGGGGCAAATCCTGAAGTGTACATGGAAGTCTCTCACAGCTAAAGCATCCCTCACCCCTATCCAGCGCTTCTTACCCCTGGAGCAACAGAATCAGATGCGGGGAGGAAAACTTTCAAAATCCCTTAAACCCAAGTTGTAACCGATCAATTCTATCAGAATCCTTGGAGCTGGATCTGAAACAAATACGGTTTAAAGTTGTGCAAGTGATTACAATGTGTAGGCAAGCCACAAAACCATGGCATTAACCAACAGCTTTCGTTAGAAATGATTTCTCAAATGAATGTGAAAACGTTTGCTGCCGAATTGTGACCTTTCAATTTTACCTGCTTTTCCTACAAAGTATATTGTGCAGACCCAGGCTCTGCTGCTCGCTCTGTTCCTTATTCACCCAGTGCCGTGTGTGCTCAGTGCATCCTGTTCACGGGTCACTGTGCTGTGTGCCCCGGCCTGGGTGAGCGTCATTCTTCCGGGAGAAGCTTGCTGAAAACAAAGCTGCATTCCAAAAAGTTAAAACCATGTTACTTACTGTGTTGAGGTAAAAATTAAAAGACCCAGAGGGGCTCACCCAAAAGTTTAAACATAAATAAATAACTTGGAACATCAATAAACACCTGATGATGTCCTGAGTGAACATGTCCCACTTTAAAATAAAACAAAATATTACTATTATTCTAAAATATTAATTTAAGATAGTTATGCAAATATGTACTCTTTAAATTTTTATTGATGTATAACATGCATACAACAATACAGGCACAAAACATTTATGGAATGCTTGATGAATTATTACTAAATAAGTACACTTGTGTATCTAAGAATCAGATTTGTTCATACCTTGACACTTTCTCCTTCCCAAAGGTAAACAAGATCTTAAGAGCTAAGTGTAGATAAACTCTGTCATTTTGTACAAGTGTTTTATTACACAACATTAAAAACGTATACAAAGTACAAAAAAAGTATAACAGACCAGTCACCCAGTTTTAACAGCTACTAGTCATGTGTCATTTTTGTTTTAGCTAAACTTCCATCCATGCCCCCACCCCCAATTTCATTATTTTTTAGGCTTTTTGGATAAAATGTATATTCATTGCAAGGTACAATGTGAACTGTAAATAGTAGAGAGATGGTGTTTCGCCTTGTTGGCCAGGCTGGTCTTGAACTCCTGACCTCAGGTGATCCCCCTGCTTCGGCCTCGCAAAGTGCTGGGATTACAGGGGTGAGCCAATATACTCGGCCTGAGAATTCATATTTCTAACAAAGTACAAATCCATAAGGTACATGACGACTGCAGTGTCTATCTTCAGTAAATACAGTTTGATGAATAAAATGAAAAGCAGTTGACCTAAGGTGGGAAAAAAAAAAGATCAAAGCATGGGTACTATGTGCCATCTTTAGGAACATTTTGTTAAGAATAACAAACCAACGAATTTTATTGTTTTAATAATCGAAATTGGCAAAATTTCTGCTTTTTCTTTCATAGAAATGCCCTTTGCAAGCAAAAATTTTCATATAGTAAGAGCAAAAATGACAACCATTTCCAAGTAAATGTCTTAGGAAATTAAGTAGCAGATATCAAGCTCATGACCTTCAGTTAGTTACCCCAAACTCACTCATTTACATAGCAAGTGCCGATAATTTTCATAGCTTCCTGTTAAAATTATATTTTATTGCCCTTACAAATTGTGACTGTTTTTAAATAAAGTTCACTAACTTAAATTTTGTATATGACATATGATAAATTCCCTTTCAAGTCACCTTACATTTACTTAATTTCATTAGGCAGTGTCTGTCTACCACCCAATAATACTTGGGGATTCTCCCACCATTTGCACAGTCATCATAGCTGGGGAAACAGGGATTCAAAAACCCAGGCTGTTCCCTGCATATTTTTCCTCCTCAGACATCAGTTCATCAGTCAATCAAGTCACGTGAGAGTGGAGGCCATGTATTCCCTGTAATTCCTGGGCACTGTCCTCCATGGAGGAAAAGGCCGGGAGGTGCTGTTAGAGGATGTGCTCTGCGAGGCCGGGCTCCCTAAGGTGTGAGAGCTCTAACCAGCAGGTGTAGACTTCTCAGGAGGGAGGAACGAGGCAAGCATTCCAAACCTGGAGCTTCATCTCCTTTTGTTTCATCTCAAGACAATTCTGAGGGGCTGTTTTGGAACGTGTCTGGAAGGTGAATGTTGAAGAAGAGTGTGGGCTCTGATGTGACTCAGATGAGATCTTTCATGAGGAGGCAGGAATTCAATGCCCAGAATCTGGGCTGCTGTCTTTGAGGTCAGTAGGTTGCCTCTTTATAGCCAAGTCCATTGTTACTAGGTTGGAGGCTGGAGATTCTAAATGGCTTCCAGACCGCCGCTCTGATTCTCTTTGGGAGATGGGGTCTGAAAAAGACAATGTCAGTATTTGTGGGAAATTCTAAAAAGTCTGCTTGGAAACCTGGGAAGACCTCTTGCCTAGTGCCTAAATTCTCAATTTGCAGCTCTAGCCACGTAGATGCTTGGTAGGTATAGAGCTGGGTTTGCATTTATATCAGGAAAACCTATGTCAGAGTTGAAGAAGTAGTCAGGACGAAGTGTCTTGGTCGCAGGCCGGGGAACATCTTAAAAGCAAACTTCTAGCCTGCTGACTCTTGGCAATGAGTGTTGGGTCCTGGCCAAAGTGCCTTGAATGCAGGATGAGGCCAATCCATAAATCCAACTTCTAATGGAGAAATAGTAATATTTTTTCAGTTTGAATCAATCAGGGTGAAACTACCATGCTATTGGTTTGTTTACTTTTTATTATTTCTTATAAAATCTAAGACAAAATACATTAAATGCTTATTGACATATGTATTTATTCTTCACCTGGCTCGTAATATTTGCCTAATTTTAAAGTTTCTTCTATTTTGTAGGTTTCAACTTATTTTATTGTAAGATATTGTTAAATCTAATACAGGCATTGTCACTTTTACATATAATTTTATTTTATTTCATATATTTCCTATTGGCTTTTTACATTTAAATTATGGACTATTTCATCATATAAAGAGCTTCATTTCTATTTTAAAAATAAATCTTTGGGTTTTTTTGTCTTGTAATTTCCATATTACATAGTAATGAGATAAACAATGTTTTCAGGGTATTTTAAATTTTAGATAATTATTCATTGTATCCATGTGAAATTTGTTTGTACTTCGTGTGTGGGTTGGAGAACTGTTTTCACTTCTGATTCATCTTTACTGTGATCTCCTCAGAACTCATACCTCTTGTAGTTGGGACATTGCAGTTTATAATTCCAATAAATGGGGCAAATTCAATAATAACATAATACAAATGAGTTTGAAAGCAGGACATGTCTTCAAAGCACACACAACATGGGCCTACCTATGTACAAGAATAATAATTTATAACTTACAGTTTGGATGGAAAATAAAAGTACAGAAAATTTGTTAAAGAAAATTAAAATGGGGATCATCTCTCAATAATCTCTGAGCAGACAAAATTAGTTAGGTCTCATAAGTGACCTCAGCCTTGCTTGATTTGCAAATACAAGCAAAACTTAAATTATTTCTTGTAGCTGCCTATTTAAAAAAGAGAAATGAAGCTCAACCAATCAAGAGTAGCCAACAACCTTATATAAATAGAAACTGTCCAACAAGGTAAACAGACAAACAAAAAACAATAAAAAAAGTTGTGCTACCACCAATCAAATGATTTCTTTGTTTCTACATTTTTCCAATAAATACTTGCTTCTTACAATGTCAGTGAAGCACTAAATATCTTTTGGTCTGGTATTTTATAATTTATCAATTGCTGTTACTCAAATAAACGCTTTACAATTTCATTGTGTCTCAAATTACTTTTCAGCAGAATAAAATAAACTGGAATAAATATTACAAAAATGTGTACAGAATATGAGAAAAAACATAGAAAGTTTATGAAATATCTGAATGTAGACATAAGCAAATAGACAGTTTGTATCATATTCTTAGGCAGAAAAACTCAGTTTTATCAACATCAGTTGTCCTTAAGTTTATTTATAAATTCAATTTTGTTCCTATACAGATACCATTAAATATTGGAAGTACATGTTACTATAAAATATTATTATTATTATTATTTTTTTTTTTTTTTTTTGAGACGGAGTCTCGCTCTGTCGCCCAGGCTGGAGTGCAGTGGCGCAATCTCGGCTCACTGCAAGCTCCACCTCCCGGGTTCACGCCATTCTCCTGCCTCAGCCTCTCCGAGTAGCTGGGACTACAGGCGCCCGCCACCACGCCCGGCTAATTTTTTTTGTATTTTTAGTAGAGACGGGGTTCACCATGGTCTCGATCTCCTGACCTCGTGATCCACCCGCCTCGGCCTCCCAAAGTGCTGGGATTACAAGCGTGAGCCACCACACCCGGCCTTAAAATATTATATAGATGAAAACACAAGTAACAATAGACAAGAAAACTCTGAAAAAAAAAAAAAAAAAAAACAAGACTGACAAGCCCTGTGAAAAATCTTGATTGATTAAAAAACTCACAGGTCACTGAAACCAAAAATTCAGAAATAAATCATAGTGCCTAAGAAAGTGTCATAGTGCATCCAGGCTGCTATAACAAAATACTTTAGACTGGGTAAAGGATAAATAACAGAAATGTATTTTTCACAGTTATGGAGGCTGGAAAGTGCAAGATCAAGGCAGCAGCAAATTTAGTAGATGGTGAGAGCCCTGTTCCCCATAGATGGTACCATCTTGCACACGGGACAAGGGCATTCCCTTCAACTTCCTTTGAAAGAGCACTGATTCCATTCATGAAGATGAAGAACTCTTGGCTTCACCACTTCCCCAAAGGCCACATGCCTAAAATTATCCACATAGGAATTTGAAAGGGGACATAAACATTCAGGCCATAGCAACAAAAACTACATGGAGGATGGCATCACTAATACATGAGGTGTAAAAATGTGTTGTTCTTATCACAAAGGAAATAAATGATTTATTCTTCATGGCATATAACAAAATAAAGGTCCAAAGAAAATATTTTTTTATAAATAAAAATCTATATGCTAAAAAACTAAGTGTTGATAAGTTTAACCCTAGAGCTTGTATCAGGATGTTCAAGGTTTCCGGGAATGAGCAAGGCCCCGGAGTTTCCTCCTGTGACATTTTCCTGGAAGTTGCTCATGCTGTTATTCAATTTGAAAGTAGGTAATATTGTTTGTTTCTGTTCCAAAATTTACTAAATTCCAAATAATATAGGGCTCTTTATGTGTAATTCTCAAACAATCATTCAGTCAATGGTGCTCTGCTGAGGAAGAGCACAGACACATCCACACGCGTATGATGCTCCTCAAATAGAGGACTTCTGCCTGTGCCGGAGCCACCTATGTTGCCCATGATCAGAGGCTTTCCCAGGCGAGTGTTTCTCTGCAGCCCTGCCACAGACTTAACCCTGAAAATCCCACTCAGAAGGTGACGGATGAACACCCACCCTAGCGTTCTAATCTAATGGATCCTCTCTTAATAATCCCTTCCAGGGATCTGGGATCTTTCCTGGATTCATCTGGCACACACAGCTAGGCTCAAAAATTTGGACAGAAGCTTTGATCCTCACTGGCCCTCCTGCCCTGTCCTACCAGCTTCTCTAGAAGTATGCTTCTCTAATTGCTCCTGAAAGACACCACCGAAGGGTATCTCTCTGTGCCAATATAATTGATGTCATAAAGTGAGAAGAGAAATAGGCAAGAGTCCAGCTATGCTAGAAGCTGTGTCTACTGTTCCTTACCTGATTTATGTCTCTGATTTACCTAAATATTGACAAATACAGATTCATCTCTAGGTAGTAGAAAAACAGAAGGAGAAATCCCAGTTCATAGAGGAAGAAGAAAATGCAATCAATGCTGCTTGGAGTCTCGCTTAAGCTCAGCCACAGGGTACTAAGTCTCTTCAGGAAAAATCAATGGTTGTCCATCATCTGAAAAACTGTATCCTTGAGCCTTGGGCACCGAGAATGCACACTGTCCACTAGAATTTTATGCCTACATCACAGAGAGATAGAATAGTCTCAAAGTATTCTTAAGAGTAATGTGAGGGGCCAAAAGGAGCTGAATACACAGCCTCTGCTTCACCGTCTGGTCAAACTAATAGTATTCCCAGACTCTTTTGTGGGCCTCACAAGGGGTTATTCAGAAAGAAAAAAAGTTGTTAATGTCCCACCATTTGCCGTAGCTTCCGAGGTCTAAGATGTTCATTCCCCAGGTTCCAGGTTCTCCCTCTACCTCCACAGAATCAGTGTGTCTCATTCCGGTACCTATAATCTCACCTAAATTCTAGTCGCCCTCTACTTTTTTCTAGACATTCTATCTAGTAGAGCCAGGTAAAATAGAGACAAGAATATTTACATAAAACTTAACCAGAACTAAGTTGGAGTCCCATAACTGCTACTAGGCTGGGATGCAACTCAGAGTGTACACAAGCCAGGCTGGCCTAGAATTGCAGTTATGGGAAAGAAAGACATTTCACCCAGGAATTATTAGCATGAAATTCCAAATTTGAGAAATAGATTCCTAGATCCCCCAACCATTTCATCCTTATCCCTGGAGGCAGTCAGGAACAGATAATCCCCTTTTAGAGAAAAGCATACCTACTCAACAAATTATCTAACCAACATGCGTGGAAAAGGAGGGAACATCATAGAGTTGGCCAGTTTTAGTAGATGTGGTGATAAATGCCAAAAAGTCAGATCTCAATTGGTCTGAAAAGCCTAAAAGGTGGGACAGATTAGCTTCAAGGGACACATGGTATGGCTGGAGTCAGCTGACTGTTATGCTGAAGATGTCAACAGTGGTGACTGATATCTCAAGAAGTGGGCTAAAAGTCCACTTCTGGTTATTCTGCTAGGTATGGTCTAGGAATTGTTCAACCATGAGACAAATAGGTCAACTTTCACCAGCAACCCCAAGTCTGGCTTGCAGTATTAGACTCTGTGTTAGACACAGATTTAGGCTCAATCTGCAGCTTGATTGTGGTTACTCTCTAGAAAACAAACGCTTACCATGGACTTCTAGATGAGTGGCCCATTTAGATCAGCATCTGAGATTATTTCCGGTTTGCAGCCCTAAAGACATTCAGACAGTCTACGGTTTCCATTGTAGATAACCAAACAGATAGAATATGGGCAATTACCCCAAACCCTGAGTTCTGACCTTTGAGAGGAGCAACCACTCATTTCAGGTTCTGTATGGCTGGCACAGGTTAAACAGCCACAGCAGCCCAGTGGACATCATGAGGTTTCAGCTTTCCTGACTCATCTGTGAACCAGGACCAGTCATACAGGAAATGCTCAGTCAATTGGGGGCCCCACAGAGACAGCAGCTTTGCTTCAGACGATAGAAGGAGGCACAAAATTTCAACCAGCTGGGGATGCCCTAGCCCGCTATAGGTCAAACTTAGTTTGTCAGGAGTTCTGTAGCAAGCTCTTAACTGACTTTCAAATCAGCATAACCAGTAGTAGTGTCAAGATGGCTCTGAGTCCAAAAGGCCAAAGAAAACCTCTAGGTGGAGGCTAATCCTTTACTGGAGGCTCTAAATGACAAAATACAGATTTTCTTGACTTCAGGATGAATTGATCAATGCAAATCTCCCCAAATATTTTCACTAAACCTTAATTGGAAAGTAAGACTCCAGATTTTGTAACCCTCACTAAAAATAAATCTCTGATTTTTTCACCTGGGATCTATGTATGTGTGTTGGAGCACGCCTTTACCAATCAGCGTAAAGTTACAACTCTCCTTACGCCTCTACTTTCTACTTGTGCAGAGTTTAAAATACAGAGGTGAGAGCTTAGGGTTTTGTGGGCCTTTGGCTAAGCGTGTACCTGGCCCTGAGCATCCCCATTTCCCCATTTTCTTCTTGATCCCGAAGACCATTATCACAGTCCTCATTCCCAGCAGCTTTTCCTCCTAGAGCTTTTTGGCATGATTATTCTTAGACCCAACTGATATCCTTTGTTCCTGGTGGACTGGGTAGTTCATTTCCATTTAAATGCTTTTACAAACATTAAGCTATCGATTTAAGATTTCTCCACTTTTTAAATTAAGTAGTGCTGCTTTTAGCTTTCCACAGGACTTCAGGGTTATAAAAAAAGGAAGAATATAATTATTTTATACCAATAGTATGAAAAAGAGACTGAGGATGACTATATTAATAGCAGAAAAAATAGACTTAAAAAGTTACAAGAGACAATAAGACATTATATAGTCATAGAATGTCCATTTGGCAAGAAGATAGAAATAGTTTAAACACTTACATACCTAATAATAAAACATTTAGACATAGAAAGCATAAGTTGACAGAATTAAAGGGACAAATAGGTAGGTCTAAAATAATAGTTGAAGATGTTAATACTCCACTTTGAGTAATGAATAGAAAAATGAGATAGATGATAAATTAGGAAATAGAGGACTTGACTAACTCAATGAACCAAGTTGATCTAACAGATATATACGATATACTCCATCCAACAAAAGAGAGTTCACACTCTTCTCAAATGCACACGGGGAGTTCTCCAGGATGGGCTGTATAGTGGATCTCAGATTAAATCAATAACAGATGAAACGCTAGAAAGTTTACAAAATTGTATAAATTAAACAACCAATAAGTAAAGGAAGAAATCACAGAAGAAGTAGGAACATACTTACAGAGGAAGAAAAATGAAAACAAAACATATCAAAAGTTATGGGAAACAGCAAAAACAGTGCTAAGATGAAAAGTTTGCAGCTAAAATACATTTAAAAAGAACAAAGATTTCAAATAAATAATAACTTTATCACCTAGCAAATTAGGAAAAAACACCAAATTAGATGCAAAGCAAAGAGAAAGAGGAATATATTAAAAATTTTAGCAGAGAGAAATGCAATAGAGATTATACAAACAACAGAATTCCAAAAAACCAGAAGTTCATTCTCAGTTCTTCAAAAAATTAACAACTGGCAAACTTTCAGCTACACACACAAAAAATTAACAGCATATTCACATACTAAAATGAGAAATGAAAGTGGGACATTAATACTAATTCGAAGAAATAAAATGTTTTAAAAAGTGTACTGTGAACTATGATAGGATGATAAATTGGAAAACCTAGATAAAGTGGGCAGATTCCTAGTTATACAAGACTTGATTACAAAGAAATACAAAATCTGAATAGATAAAAATCTGCTAAGGAAATGGAATCAGTAATTAAACACCTCTTCATGAAGAAAAGCCCTTGTTTTGTTGGCTTCACTAGTGATTTAGATCAAGCATTTAAAGAAGAAAAATCCTTTCCAAAGTCTACCAAAAAACTGAAGAGAGCAGTTCCAAACTTATTCCATGGTGCCAGCATTACCTCATACTAAAGCCAGACAAAGAGACTACAAAAACACATAGACTAATATCCCTTATGAACATGGATGCAAAACTACTCAGCAACACCCTAGCTAAATACATTCAGCAGTATACTAGCAAGATTACACCCCACAACCAAGGGGAATTTATTATTGGAATGCAAGGAAGTTTTAGCATTTGGCTGGTTTCAGTGCAGTGGTGTTTACAACTAATTGATCACAACCAGTATAGATTTCTTTATTCTTTTTCCAGTCTCACTGGTTCACTTAGCTAGCCTTTCTTAACAAAAGTTTTAGCATATGAAAATTAATCAATGCATATGCCACATTAACAAAATTTTTAGAAAACTTTATCTCATTAATACAGAAAATGTATTTTACAAAATTCAAAATATTTTATAATAAAACACAATAAATTATGAATAAAAGAAAATCATCTTTGTAAAATTCACATATAAAAACTCACAGCAAACAACATGTTCTAGAGGAAAAGACCAAAATTCTTTCCTCTAAGCTCAGAAGACAGACAGACTGTCTGCTCTTGCCAGCCACTTTTATTCAACAGAGTATTACAAGTTTCATTCGGAGAAATTTAAAAAGACAATGAAATAAACTGCATCAAAATTTGTACAGAAAATATGTTCTTTTATGTAGAAAATCTTAAAGATTCCACACAAAAAATATTAAAACTAACAAATTCAGCAGAATAGTAGCATACGAAATCAACATAAAAAACTGTTTTATGTAGTAATATGAATAATATGAGAAGGAAACTCTGAAAACAATTCAATTTACAATAGCATCAAAAGAATAAAATACTTAGGAAGTAACCAAGAAGTAAAATGCCAATTACTTTTGTGTAGATATAAAAAAATCAATTTTTAAGTTTATGGGGAATCTCAAGGGGCCCTAAATTGCAAAAATAATTTAAAAAAATACCAAAGTTATAGAAGTCACACTTAATGATTTCAAAACGTACTACAAAATTCCAAAATAGCATGCTACAAATAGACTAATGGAGTAATATAGAAAGCCAATATAAATAAACCCTCATATATATGGTCAAATGATTTTTATGGGAAATGAACTGCCTTTACAACAATTAGTGCTGGAGAAATTGGGTACCCACATGTGAAAGAGTGAAGCTGGACCCTTAACTTATACGATAAGAAAAAATTAACTAACGGGATCAAAAACCTAAATGTAAGAGCTAAAACTACAAAATTCTTAGTATGAAATGTAGGTAAAACATGTCATAACACTGGATTTGGCAGTGATTTTTTTTTTAACAGGACACCAAAAACACAAGGAACTAAAGACAAATAGATAAATAGGACTCTATCCAGAATATAAAAAGAACAATTCAGCAATAATAAAACAAACTACTTGTTTAAAATATGGGTGAAATACTTAGACACTTCTCTAAAAATTATGTGAAGTGGGTAATAAGTCCATGAAAAGGTGCTCAACAAAATTAATCATTAGTAAAATGCAAATATAACCCCAAATGATATATCACTTAATACACATCAGCATAGCTACTACCAAAAGAAAACAAAACAAAACAGAAAATCAAAACAACACTTGTGTGTTGGTGAGGACGTGGAGTAATTAGAACCCTTGTACGCTGTTGGTGGAAATGTAAAATGCTGCAGCTGCTATAAAATAACAGCATAGTAACTAAAAAATTTACACATAAAATCACCATATGATTCCGCAATTTCACATCTTGGTATGTAGCAAAAGATGTGAAAGCAAAGACACAAAATACTACACGTACACCTAGGTTCACAGCAGCATTACTCACATCACCCAAAAGGTTTTTGAATTACCCGTGTTGTCTGAATTATCATCAATGAATAAATAGATAAAATGTGATTTATACATACATTGGAATATTGTTCAGTTATGTAAAATAAGGAAATTCTGACACATAGTACGTCATGCACGAACCTTAAGGACAATGTGCAAAGTGACATGAGCCAGTCATAAATGGACAAATACTGTATCATTCCACTTATGAGATACTTAGAGTAGTTAAATTCTGGCAACCCAAGTAGAAGAGTGGTTCCTAGGAGCTGGAGGGGGAGTCACAGGGAGCTTTTATTTAATATGCATTGAATTTTGGTTTTGGAAGTTGAAAGAAGGTCCCTATGAATGGGAATAATAGTTGCAAAACAATGTGAGTGTAGTTAATTTTTCTCAGCTGCACACTTAAAGTAGCTAAAATGGTTAATTTTATATATACTTTACCACAATGTAAAAAATATATTTTAAATAACCAAGCTATAGCTATCTGCAATAGCATGAATTAATATCATAAATATAAAGTTGCATAGAAGAAAGTAGATGTAATAGTATACATATTATATAATTTCACTTATATAAAATCCAAAAAGTGAACACAACTGAGGTTCTGGCTTCCAGTAATAATGAAGTAGACTAGTTCGTTGAATAACTATTTCACAGATAATTATAATAAAGTTTAATAAAATACTATATTTTGCTATATAGAAAAGCACACTGTTTAGAAGAACTGAAGATTTTAGCTATGCCACTGTAGAATAGACAAGGATTGGGGTTTAAATCTATTCAAACTAACTCCCTCTTAAAATAATAATTTTCAAAGGAATACAACAGAATCCAGAGTCCCTGTAGTTCCTATTACACAATTTAAAAATTCATGAGATACGTGAAGAAGCATGAAAATGTAATCGATTCACAAGATAAAAAGCAGACAATAGAACCTATTCTCAAGAAGTGCAAGATGCTCTAATCAGTAGATAAGATTTGAAAGAAGCTATTATAAGTATTCTCATGGGGGTAAAGGAAAAAAGTCTCATGACAAGTGAACATATGTGTAACTGTGCACTCCCAGTACTTTGATCACAGGGCTGCGGGACTAAGGAAGGAAATTGAAATAAGTTTTCTTGTATTAGGCTGACTTGTCCCAGAGGCAGCAATAGGCACAGCCCAGACCCAGGAAAAGTCTTGGTAATAGTATGTAATGTGCGCTGGAGGCTCTCCCAACACTCCCCCAACACAGGGAAAAGAAAAACAAATTTCCTTTGTTTTATGGAATGAGTTTATAGATTCTTGTTCTCGGTAATTAGTGACTTCAAGTATTCTGTTTTATCTAAGAAGTACACTGAAAGTCATGAGAAGCCTGAGTAGGCTGAACTGCAGCTCACCATAGTGAGGGTTATAGGATAAGCCAATGCCCTGGGAAACCTAGATAATGGACATGTGGGTTGCTTGGCAACAGTCATGTGCAATCATGTCTTTTTCCTGCCTCTGTATTCCTGCTTTCACGCCACTGTAAGTTTGCTTCAAGCCAGCCCACCCCCTTTTGTGAAGTGTGTATAAAAGTCAGGTGCTGTCTTTGTTCCAAGCCCAGTCTTTTTCACGTGAGTCAGCTGGTCCTGAGTGCACTCAATAAAGATTCTACTGTTTCAACCCGAGATCTCTCTGGTCCTCCTGAATCCCGCAACAGGATAATTCCAGCATGCACCAGGTTCATGGGACAGTGCACGGCACTGAAGGAAAAGTGGGGCACGAGGGGGGTGCATGGCTGTGAGCACCTCTTGGGCTTGCTGGGAGATGTAGTCTTATAAAGACTCCCAGCCCCTTGATCACAGGATTGCAGCACCACAATCCCAACATACAACGGAATCAGGGACAGTGCACGTCACTAGAGGAAGTGGTATATCTGTGCATGACTCGCTGGGCTTGCTGGAAAATGTTATCTCATGAGCACTCCTTAGTGAACAGTGCGCGTCACTGGAGGAAAAGGCGGGGCTGTGCAGGCCTGGCTTTTCTTGCTGAGAGATGCGGTCTAATAAACACTCCCAGCCCTTTTGTCACAGGGCTGCAGGACTACATTCCCGTCATGCACGGGAGGAAGAGGCGGGGTTATTTGTTACTCGCTGGGCTTGCTGGGAGATGTATTCTCATAAACCCTGCCCTTTGCTCACAGTGCTATAAGACTACAATCCCAGCATGCTTGGGGCTCACGGACATTCCCCTTCACTGGAGAATGAGGGGAAGGTTGTGCGCAACTTGCTGCGCTTCCTGGGAGATGTAGTTTCATAAAGACTCTCAGACCTTTTGTCACAGGGCTGCAGGACTACAATCCCAGTATGTATCAGGATCAAAAACAGTATCGGGATCAAAAACAGGATCAGGGACAGTGCGTGTGCCTGGACGAAGAGGCAAAGCTTTGTGCGCCTCCTTTGGCCTGCTGGGAGATGTAGTTTCATAAAGTCACCCAGACCTTTTATTACAGGGCTGCAGAACTACGATCCCAGTATGCACCAAGATCAAGGATACTGCCCGTTACTGGAGGATGAGGCGGGATTGTCCACGGCTCGCTGGGCTTGGTGGGATATGCATTATCATAAACACTCCCAACACTTTGGTCGCAGGGCTGCAGGACTACAATCCTAGCCAGCACCGGGCTCAAGGAAATTGCGCGTCCCTGGACGAAGAGGCAGGGTTATTTGCTACTCGCTGGGCTTGCTGGGAGATGTATTCTCATAAACCCTCCCAGCCCGTTCGTCACAGGGCTGAAGGACTGGACTTCCAGCTCCAGCATGCACTGGGCTCAGGGAGCGCGCACGTCACTGGAGGAAGAGGGAGGGCTGTGCGCTTCTCGCTATGCTTTTTGGGAGATGTAGTCTCATTAACACTCCTAGCCCTTTGGTCATAGAGCGCAGGACTGCAATCCCAGCATGCACCCAGCTCAGGGACAGTGCGCCGGTCACTGCAGGAAGAGGCAGGGCTGTGTGCACCTCCTGGAGTACTGGGAGATGTATTCTCATAAACACTCCCAGCCCTTTGCTCACAGGGATGCAGGACTACATTCCTAGTATGCACCCAGCTCAGTGACAGTGCGCTAGTCTAAGGAGAAAGAGGCAGGGCAGTGTGCACCTTGCTGGGCTTCCAGGGAGATGTAGTCTCATGGCCTCTCCCTGCCCTTTGGTCATAGTGCTATAAGACTACAATCCCAGCATGCTTGGGGCTCATGGACAGGCCGCGTCACTGGTGAATGAGGGGAAGGTTGTGCGCACCTCGCTGCGCTTGCTGGGAGATGTAGTTTCATAAAGACTCAGCCCTTTTGTCACAGAGCTGCAGGACTACAATCCCAGAATGCATCGGGATAAAAAAAGGTTGCGTCACTGGGAAAAGATGAGGGGCTGTGTGCCTCTCCCTACGTTTTCTGGGAGATGTAGTCTCCTGCCCTCTCCCTGCCCTTTGCTCATAGTGCTATAAGACTACAATCCAGCATGCTTGGGGCTCACGGACGTTCCCCTTCACTGGAGAATGAGGGGAAGGTTGTGCGCACCTTGCTGCACTTCCTGGGAGATGTAGTTTCTTAAAGACTCTCAGACCTTTCGTCACAGGGCTGCAGGACTACAATCCCAGTATGTATCGGGATCAAAAACAGTATGCGTCACTGGGAAAAGCTGTGGGGCCTGTGTGTCTCGCTAGGTTTTCTGGCAGATGTAGTCTATAAACACTCTTGGCCCTTTGGTCATAGGGCTGCAGGACTACAATCCCAGCATGCAGTGAGTTCAGGACAGTGTGTGTCACTGGAGGAACACGTGGATCTGTGCTTGCCTTGCTGGGCTTGCTGGGAGATGCAGTCCCATAACCACTGTAGTCCTTTGGCCACAGGGCTGCAGCACTACAATTTCAGCATACATCGGGCTCAGGGAGAGTGTGCAAGTCAATGGAGGAAGAGGCAGGTCTGTGCGTGCCTCGCTGGGCTTGCTGGAGAGGTAGTCTCATAAACACTCCCAGCCCTTTCATCACATCACTGTAGGACTACAATTCCAGCCTGCACCAGGCACCACGACAGTCTGCCTCACTGGAGGAAGAGAAAGGGGTGTGAGCGCCTTGCTGTGCTTTCTGGGAGATGTAGTCTCATTATTTCTCCCAGCCCTTTGGTCACAGGGCTTCAGGACTACAATTCCAGCATACACCGTGCTCAGGGACAGCACGCGTCACTGGAGGAAGAGGTGGACCTGTGCTCTTCTCGCTATGCTTTTTTGGAGATGTATTCTCATAAACACTCCCAGCCCTTTGGTCACAGGGCTGCAGCACTACAATCCCAGCATGCATGGGGCTCAGGGAGCGTGCGCTAATCAGTGGAGGAAGAGGCGAGGCTCTACACGCCTCTCTGGGCTTGGTGGGAGATGCAGTCTCATAAACACTCATAGTCCTTTGGTCACAGTGCTGCAGCGCTACAATCCTAGCATGCACCAGGCTCAGGGAAAGTGCGCGTCACTGGAGAAAGAAGCAGGGTTGTGCGCGTCTCGCTGGGCTTGGTAAGAGATGTAGTCTAATAAACACTCCCAGACCTTTCATCACCGGGCTGCAGGACTACAATCCCAGCATGCACCCGGCTCAGGACAGTGCGCACTACTAGAGGAAAAGACTAGGCTGTGGACGCCTCCTTCTGCTTCCTGGGACATGTAGTTTCATAAAGACTCCCAGAACTTTCGTCACAGGGCTGCAGGACTACCATCCCAGTATGCACTGGGGTCAGAGACAGTGCGCGTCAGGGGAAAAAGAGGCGGGGCTGTGTGCATCTTCTTAGGCTTACTGGGAGATACATGCTCATAAACACTCCCACCCCTTTGGTCGCAGAGCTTCAGGACTACAATCTTAGCATGCACCTGTCTCAGGACAATGAGTGTCACTGGAGGAAGAGACGGGGTTGTGTGCGCCTCCCTAGGCTTGCTGGGAGATGTATTCTCATAAACACTCCCAGGCCTTTGGTCAAAGGGCTACAGGACTACAATCCCAGCATGCGCCAGTCTCTGGGATGAGGCATAGCCCTGGAAGAAGGGCAAAGTGGTACACGCCCCACATAATACGCTGGGAGCTGTAGTCTGTTAACTGCTCTCAGCCTGTTTGTTGGTAGGCTTTAGAACTATAATCCCATTATGTACCAGGATCCAGGGTGCATAGCCCTGGAGGAGGGACGAGCAGTGTGGACTTCCCAGTGTCCAAAGCACTGCTGAGTTCTTATGCTATGCCGACTCTTTGACACGGACAGTGAGTACAGAGGTGGACCTGGAGGCAGGTCTGGGCTGAGCGTTGAGGAGGGTATTACCCTACGAAGACACCTTACCTTTGCCCAAATCGGGAGGGTTGTCCTCAGCCGATTGGCTCTATGCTTCTCAGGTTCCTCTTTCAGCTGCAGCCAGGGTTCCTTCCAGAGCATTGTACCTTCTGGAGCCCAGGGCGCTGCCTTCTTTCCTAAACTGCTGTGGAAAACTGTCCTGATGTCAGAGACACTGTCCGTTGTGCCGCAGCCCTCTTTTTTCTCTAGCCAGAGCGCATGCTCAATCGCTTTTTAGAGAAATCTTCCACCTAGGCCTGCTTGTGAACAGCTTCGTAGCTCTGCAGGGGCTGACAAGGGCTGTGCCTTCCTGGAAACGTCACTCTCAATGGCGCCTTTTTCACGATGTGAAAGTCGAGGCATCAGGAAGGTTAATTATTGGGTTGCAGAAAATCTGCTAAGAGCAAATAGAAAACCCCATTTCCAAGGCATGAGTCTTGTGAGCCATTTTCATCAACCCATTTAAGTGGACAAGCTCCAAAATGCAACCTGAAGCTGCTGACATTTAGGCATTTTACACTTGAAATCAATAGTCTCATCTCAAGTCAGGCCTGGCTTGCCAGTGTCTCAGAGCCACAAATGGGACCTGATCCCTCAGGAACAGATAGTGTTCCAGCTTTGTGGAAGCGATTTTTAAGTTGCTGGAGCACTTGGGGTCGTTTGAAACCCACTATCTTCTGAAGGACTTTTACTTCTAGAGATCATGTGCATTTTGATTTTATCTGTCCTCAAGCTGAACCTTTGCTCATTTTAATAGTAAAAACACATTCTTGGGTGGAATGTCATTGCATGCTAATGAGACATGCAATATATGCACAAATATATACAGCTACTGCATGTGTGTACCCACAAGGCCACTCAAAACATGCTTACTATAACACTTCTTTCCGTCTTCTTATGAATAATCATGTGAAACTCCCAGGAGGGTTTCTCCAGCAACAATTAATGCTATCTCACTCTTGTGAGCAGGCTGCCCTGGGAATCTCTTTCTCAGACTGTACCGTCTATTCTGCATTAATGTTGAACGTATTCTTTTCTTTTTTGTGTGCAATAAATTTATGCTGTACTTCTTTTGCTGTGTGTCTCTTGTTTAAATTCTTTTAAACTAGAAGAACCAAGGTATTACATCAGCCATCAAATTTTCTTGGTGCCATGACCCGGAGAGGTTGTCCTCTTCATTAATTTCAGTTTCCCTTTACTTGCAGTGAATACTATGGCACTTCCAGACTACCTTGGTTAACTATCGCTGCTTGTTCCAGCGCTGTTTCACTAAATTCTGGCGGGAAACGTGTTTAAGTCACCTGTATTCTCTAGAGGAAATATATGTCCGCTCTCCTTTTGGCTGCTGCGTCTGTACTATCCATAAATACCACTAACCGCATGGGTTGGTCTCAACATTTCATATTCGGGCTACTTTGCTGCTTAGTTTCACATCTTTCTGGCCACAGTTCAGACTCAGCTTATCGTTTGCTGTCCTTCAGCAATACTCGATCGCCACCTAGTGGCTATTGTACTTTTTTTCTGGTCAGGTTTTCTGTTTACAATTTTGTTTGTTTAGTTTTGAGTGGAATATTAAGAGAACCCTGTCCCTTCAGGCTTTATGCATTTCCCAGCTCCTTGAAATTGTTCTTCAACAGGTTTTCTTTGCTGAACAAAAGACGCACAGTGAGGTAGGTGCCCGGCCGTGGGGTTTGAATCTGAGCATTGCAGGTGTTGTAATTGGGCATCATAAATGGCAAACCAGTAAATTAGGAGAGGCTTGTCAGCCAGACATCTGCCCCCCAGCCAGAAGCGGGGTCATCTTGGTAGGCTGGAGATGTCCAGCGCTGGTGAGAGCTAGGACGGTGTATGGCAAATGCCTATGACCTCCTAGAGCTTCAGTTAATGGGATCTCGAGGGGATGCGCTGGACACCTTGGTGGTTCCACTTGTCCCATTGTGATGCCCATGGCCTCCTGGACTTTAGTACATGTTCTGACGTTGCAAGATTCTCTCGGCACCATGGGAGCCGCTTACCTCTACTGTCACTGAAACATCCCCAGGATGTATATTTAAAAATTGAAACAGCTTTTGGCTAGATGAACCAAAAAAAAAAAAAAAAAGAAAAACTTA
>NW_022096200.1:0-24259 GCF_006542625.1 Nomascus leucogenys
TGCAGGTGGACATTTGGAGCGCTGCGTGGCCTATCGTGGAAAAAGGAATATCTTCAAATAAAAACTACACAGAAGCATTCTGTGAAACTTCTTTCTGATATGTGCATTCAACTAAGAGAATTGAACCTTACTTTTGATTGAGGAGTTTTGAAACACTCTTTCTGTAGAAACTGCATGTGGACATTTTGAGTGTTACGTGGCCTATCTTGGAAAAAAGGAATATCTTCAAATAAAAACTACACAGAAGCATTCTGTGAAACTTCTTTCTGATCTGTGCATTCAACTAACAGAATTGAGCCTTACTTTTGATTGAGGAGTTTTGAAACAGTCTTTCTGTACAAACTGCAAGTGGACATTTGGAGTGCTATGCAGCCTGTATTGGAAAAAGGAATATCTTCAAATAAAAATTACACAGAAGCATTCTGTGAAACTTGTTTCTGATCTGTGCATTCGACTAACGTAGATGAAACTTACTTTTGATTTAGGAGTTTTGAAATACTCTTTCGCTAGAAACTACAAGGGGACATTTGGAGTGCTTCGAGGCCTATCGTTGAAAAAGGAGTATCTTCAAATAAAAACAACAGAGAATCATTCGGTGAAACTTCGTTCTGATCTGTGCATTCGACTAACAGAGTTGAACCTTACTTTTGATTGAGGAGTTTTGAAACATTCTTCCTGTAGGAACTGCAATTGGACACTTGGAGAGCAACGTGGCCTATCATGGAAAAAGGAATATTTTCTAATAAAAACTACACAGAAACATTCTGTGAAACTGTTTCTGATCTGTGCATTCAACTAACAGAGTTGAACCTAACTTTTGATTGAGGAGTTTTGAAACACTCTTTCTGTACAATCTGCAATTGGACTTTTTGAGCGCTAAGAGGCCTATCGTGGAAAAAGGAATATCTTCAAAAAAAACTACACAGAAGCATTCTGTGAAAATCTTTCTGATCTGTTCATTCAACTATGAGAGTTGAACCTTACTTTTGATTGAGTGGGTTTGAAACAATCTTTCTTTAGAAACTGCAAGTTTACATTTGGAGTGTTATGTGGCCTATCGTGGAAAAAGGAATGTCTTCAAATACAAACTACACAGAAGCATTCTGTGAAACTTCTTTTCTGATCTGTGCAACCGACTAAGAGATTTCAACTTTACATTTGACTGAGGAGTTTTGAAACACTCCTTCTGTAGAAACTGCAAGTGGATATTTGGAGCGCTACGTGGAATGTTGTCGAAAAAGCAATATCTTCAAACAAAAACTACACAGAAGCATTCTGTGAAACTACTTTCTGATCTGTGCATTCGTCTAACAGTATTGAACCTTACTTTTGATTGAGGAGTTTTGAAACACTCTTTCTGTAGAAACTGCAAGGGGATATTTGAAGCACTACGCAGCCAATCGTGGAAAAAGGAGAATCTTCAAATAAAAAATAAACAGGTGCCTTCTGTGAAACTTCTTTCTGATCTGTGTAATCAACTAACAGAGTTGAACCTTACGTTTGATTGAGGAGTTTTGAAGCACTCTTTCTATTGAAACTGCAAGTGGATATTTCGAGCGCTACGCGGCCTATCATGGAAAAAGTTATACCTTCAAATAAAAACTACACTGAAGGATTCTGTGAAACTTCTTTCTGATCTGTGCATTCAAATAACAGAGTTGAACCTTACTTTTGATTGTGGAGTTTTGAAACACTCTTTCTGTAGAAACTGCAAGTGGACATGTGGAACGCTTCTTGGCCTATAGTGGAAAAAAGAATATCTTCAAATAAAAACTACACAGAAGCATTCTGTGAAACCTCTTTCTCATCCGTGCCTTCAACTAACAGGGTTGAACCTTACTTTTCATCGAGGACTTTTGAAACACTCTTTCTGTAGAAACTGCCACTGGACATTTGCAGCACTACACTGCCTATCATGGAAAAAGGAATGTTTTCAAATAAAGGATACACAGAAGCATTCTGTGAAACCTCTATCTGATCTGTGCATTCGACTAAGAGAGTTGAACCTTACTTTTGATTGAGGAGTTTTGAAACACTCTTTCTGTAGAAACTGCAATAGACATTTGGAGCGCTACATGGCCTATTGTGGAAAAACGAATATATTCAAATGCAAACTACACAGAATCATTCTGTGAAACTTCGCTCTGATCTGTGCATTCAACTAAAATTGTTGAAACTTACTTTGGATTTAGGAGTATTGACACACTCATTCTGTAGGAACTGCAAGTGAACATTTTTAGGGTTACACGGCCTATCGTGGAAAAAAGAATGACTTCAAATAAAAACTACACAGAAACATTCTGTGAAACTTCTTTCTGATCTGTGCATTCAACTAACAGAGTTGAACCTGACATTTGATTGAGGAGTTTTGAAGCACTCTTTCTGTAGAAACGCCAATTGGACATTTGGAGTGTTACGCGGCCTAAACTGGAAAAAGGAATATCTTCAAATAAAAACTACATAAAAGCATTCTGTGAAACTACTTTCTGATCTGTGCATTTGACTAATAGACTTGAACCATACTGTTGATTGAGGTGTTTTGAAACACTCTATCTGTAGAAAATGCAAGTGGACATTTAGAGTGCTACGAGGCCTATCGTGGAAAAAGGAATATTTCAAATAAAAACTACATAAAAGCATTCTGTGAAACTACTATCTGATCTGTGCATTCGATTAACAGAGTTGAACCATACTTTTGATTGAGGAGTTTTGAAACACTCTTTCTGTAGAAACTCTAAGTGGAGATTCGGAGAGCTAAGGGCCCTATAGTGGCAAAAGGCATATCTTCAAATAAAAACTACAGAGAAGCACTCTCTGAAACTTTTTCTGATCTGTGCATTCAACTAACAGAGTTGAACCTTCCTTTTGATTGAGGAGTTTTGAAATACTCTTTCTGTAGAAACTGCAGGGGGACATTTGGAGTGCTAAGCGGCCTATCATGGGAAAAGGAATACCTTCAAATGAAAACTACACAGAAGCATTCTGTGAAAATCCTTTCTGATCTGTGCATTCAACTAGCAGAGTTGAACCTTACTTTTGATTGAGGAGTTTTGAAACACTCTTTCTGTAGAATCTGCAAGTGGACATTGGGAGTGCTACATGGCCTATCATGCAAAAAGGAATATCTTCAAATAAAAACAACACAGAAGCATTCTGTGAAACATCTTTCAGATCTGTGCATTCAACTAACACAGTTGAATCCTACTTTTCATTGAGGAGTTTTGAAACAATCTTTCTGTAGAAACTTCAGGTGGACATTTGGAGCAATATGCCGCCTATCGTGGAAGAAGGAATAACTTCAAATAAAAACTACACAGAAGCATTCTGCAAAACAACTTCCTCATCTGTCCATTCAACTATCAGGATTGAACCTTACTTTTGTATTGAGAAATTTTGAAACATTCTTTCTGTAAAACTGCAAGCAGACATTCGGAGCGCTAAGGGGCCTATAGTGGAAAAAGGAATATCTTCAAATAAAAACTACACAGAAGCATGCTGCGAAACTTCTTTCTCATCTGTGCTGAACTACCAGAGTTGAAGCTTACTTTTGATTTGGGGAGTTCTGAAACACTCTTCTGAAAAACTGCAAGAGGACATCTTCAGCACAAATGGGCCATATGGAAAAAGGAATATCTTCAAATACAAACTACACAGACAGCACTTCTGCAAATGTCTTTCTGATTGTCTGCATTCAACTAGCAGACTTGAACTTTTCCTTTTGATAGAGCAGTGCTGAAACTCTCTTTCCATAGAAACTGCAAGTGACATTCGGCGCTAAGGGGACTATAGTCGAAAAAGGATTATCTTCAACTAAAAACTACACAGAAACATTTTCAAGACTTCTTTCTGATCTGTGCATTCAACTAGCAGTGTTGAATCTTACTTTGATTGAGGAGTTTCTTAAACATTCTTTGTGTAGAAAATGCAGCTTACATCCGGAGTCTAATGGGCCTATAGTGGGAAAAAGGCAATATATTCAAATAAAAACTACACAGAAGAATTCCTAGCAAATACCTCTGATCTGTGCATTCAACAAACAGAGTTGAACTTTCAATTTTGATTGAGCAGTTCTGAAACACTGTTTCTGTAGAAACTGCAAAGTGACAATTCGGAGCGCTAAGGGCCCTATAGTTCGTAAAATGAATATCGTCAAATAAAAACTACACAGAAGCATTCTGTGAAACTCTTCGGTTTGGTGCATTCAGCTAACAGAGTTGAACCTTACGTTGATTGCGAAGTTCTGAACTCTGAATGTGTAGAAAACTGCAAGCGGACCTTCGGGAGTGCCTAAGGGCCTATGGCGGAAAACGGAATATCTTCAAATAAAAACTACACAGAAGAATTCCTGGCCAGACTCCTTTCTGTCTGTGCATTCAACTAGCAGAGGTTGAACCTTACTTAAGATGAAAAATTTGAAACACTCTCAGAAACTGCTAGAGGACTTTCGGAAGCGCAAGTGGCCTATAGTGGAAAAAGGAATATCTTCAAATAAAAACTACACAGAAGCATTCTGCAAAACTCTTACTTGTCTCGCATTCAACTAACAGAGTGAACCTACTTTTATGAGAAGTTCTGAAATCTCTTTCTGTAGAAACGCAAGTGACATTCCGATGCTTAAGGGGCCGATAGTTGGAAAAAGGAATATCTTCAAATAAAAACTACACAGAGCACTCTGTGAAACTTATCTTTTGATCAGTGCATTCAACGAACAGAGTTGAACCTTACTTTGACTGAGAAGTCTGAAAACTCTCTTCTGTAGAAACTGAAAGCGGGACATTCGGAGCACTAAGGGCCCTGTAGAGGAAAAAGGAATATCTTCAAATAAAAGCTCACAGAATTATTCTGTGAAGCTTCCTTCTGATCTGTGCATTCAACTAACAGAGTTGAACCTACTTTTTTATTGAAGAAGTTCTGAAACCCTCTTCTTGTAGAAAATGTAGCGGACATTCGGTGCGCCAAGGGGACTGTAGTGGAAAAAATAATAACTTCAAATAAAAAGTTCACAGAAGCATTCTGTGAAACTTCTTTCGATCGTACATTCAAATTAACAGAGTTGAACCTTACCTATGATGAGACGTTCTGAAACTCCTTTCAGTAGAAAACTGCAGCGAACATTCAGATCGCTAAAAAGTCTATAGTGGAAAAAATTATATCTTCAAAGAAAAACTACACAGAAGAATCAGCGAAATTTCTTTCTGATCTCTGCATTCAACTAGCTGGAGTAGAACCTTAGTTTGCTTGAGGATTTTGAAACACTCTGTAGCAACTGCAACGAACATCGGAGCACTAATGGGCGTTATAGTGAAAAAAAGGAATATCTTCAAGTAAAACTACACAGAAGCATTCTGTGAAAATCTTTCTTATCTGTGCATTCAACTAGCAGAGTTGAAACTTACTTTGATTGAGAAGTTCTAAAACTCACTTTCTGTAGAAACGCAAGCAGAAATTCGGAGCTCTAAGTGGCCTATAGTGAAAAGGATATCTTCAAATAAAAAGTACACAGAAGCATTCTGCGAAACTTCTTTCTGATCTGTGCATTCAAGTGAGTTGAACCTAATTTTGATTGAGATGTCTGAAATTCTCTTTTTGTAGAAACTGCAAGGGACATTCGGAGCGCTAAGGGGCCTACAATGGAAAAAGAAATATCTTCAAAAAAAAATGACACAGAATCATTCTGTGAGACTTTTCTGATCTGGCATTCAAATAGCACAGTTGAACCTTACCTTCGATTGAGGAGTTGAAAACACTCTTTCTGTAGAAACTGAAATTGCACAATAGGACGCTAAGGGGCCAAAAGTGGAAAAAGTATTGTCTTCAAATAAAAACTACACAGAGCATTCTGCAAAACTTCTTCTGATCTGTCATTCAACTAGCAGACTTGAACCTTTACTTTTGATTGAGCACTTCTGACACACTCTTTCTGTAGGAACTGCAAGCGACATTCAGAGCGCTAAGGACTATAGTGGAAAAAGGAATATCTTCAAATAAAAACTACACAGAAGCACTCCGTGAAAGCTCCTTTTGATGTGTTGCATTCAACTGAGTTGAACCTTACTTTTGAGTTGGGAACTTCTGAAACTCTCTTTCTGTAGAAAATGCCAAGCGGACATTCGGAGCACTAAGGCCTATAGTGGAAAAAGAATATCTTCAAAAAAAAAAACTACACAGAAGCATTCTGCGAAACTCTTTTTATAGTGCATTCAACTAACAGAGTTGAACCTTACTTTTGATTGAGAAATTCTGAAACTCTCTTTCTGTAGAATCTGCAAGCAGACATTCAGAGCGCTTAGAAGCCTATAGGGAAAGAAGGAAATATTCAAATAAAAACTACACAGAAGCATTCTGGAAAACTTCTTCTTATCTGTGCTTTCAACTAGCAGAGTTGAACCTTACTTTTGATTCATGAGTTTTGAAACACTATTTCTGTAAAACTGGCAAGTGGACATTCAGAGTGCTAAGGGGCCTATAGTGAAAAGGAATAGCTTCAAATAAAAACTACACAGAAGCATCTGCGAAACATCTTTCTTGTCTGTGCATTCAACTAGCAAGTTGAACCTTTTTTGATTGAGATTTTGAAAACTCTCTTTCTGCAGAAACTGCTAGCGGACATTCGGAGCACTAAGGGCATTTAGTGGAAAAAGGAATACTCAAATAAAAACTACACAGAAGCATTCTGTGAAACTACTTCTGATTTGAGGATTCAACTAGCAGAGTTAACCTTACTTTGATTGAGCCAGTTCTGAACACACCTTCTGTAGAAACTGCAAGCGGACATTCGGAGCAATAATGGCCATAGTTTAAAAAGTATAATCTTCAATAAAAACCCCACAGAAGAATTCTGTGAAACTTCTTTCTTGATCTGTGCATTCAACTAGCAAGTTGAAACTTACTTTGATTGAGCAGTTCTGAAACACTCTTTCTGTAGAAACGCAAGTGGACACTCGAGCGCTAAGTAGCCAATATGGAAAAAGGAATGTCTCAATTAAAAACTACACAGAAGCATTCTGCGAAACTTCTTTCTGATGTGTGCGTTCAACTAGCAAAGTTGAACCTTACTTTTGATTGAGCAGTTCTAAAAACCCGCTTTCTGTAGAAACTGCAAACTAACATACGGGCACTAATGGGCCAATAATGGAAAAAGTAATATCTTCAAATAAAAACTGCACAGAAGCATTCTGTGAAAGTTCTTTCTGATCTGTGCAATCAACAAACAGAGGTTGAACCTTACTTTTGAATGAGAAGTTCTGAGAATCTCTCTCTGTAGAAACTGCAAGCAGACATTTGGAGTGCTAAGGGCGTATAGTGGAAAAAAAAGTATCTTCAAATAAAAACTACACAGAAGCATTCTGCGAAACTCTTTTGATCTGTGCATTCAACTGCAGAGTTGAACCTTAGTTTTGATTGAGAAGTTCTTGAAACTCTCTCTCTGTAGAAACTGCAAGCGGGATATTCGGAGCGCTAAGGGCCTATCGTGTAAAAAGAATATCTCAAATTAAAAACTACACAGAAAATCTGTGAAACTTCTTTCTGATCTCTGCATCACTAATAGAGTTGAACCTTACATTGATGAAAGCTCTGGCACCTCTTTCTCTTGAAACTGCAAGCGGACATTTGGAGCGCTAAGAGGGCTTACAGGGAAAAAAGGAAATCTTCAAATAAAAAACTACACAGAACATTCTGTGAAACTCCTTTCTGATCTGTGCATTTACCTTGCATATTGAACCTTACTTTTGATGAGGAGTTTTGAAACAGTCTTTTGTAGTAACTGCAAGCGGACATTCGGAGCGCTAAATTCCTGTAGTGGAAAACGGAATATCTTCAAATAAAGACTACACAGAAGGATTCTGCGAAACTTCTTTCTGATCAGTGCATTTAACTAGCAGAGTTGAACCTTACTTTTGATTGAGCAGTTCTGAAACACTCTTCTGTAGAAACTCAAGCAAGACATTGGGAGCGCTAAGGGCCTATCGTGTAAAAAGGAATATCTTCAAATTAAAACTACACAGAAGGATTCTGCGAAACTTCTTCTGATCTGTGCATTCAACTAATAGAGTTAACCTTACATTGATGAGGAAGCTCCGGCACTCTCTTTCTCTTGAAACTGCAAGCGGACATTGGAGCGCTAAAGGCCTACAGGGGAAAAGGAATATCTTCAAATAAAAAACTACACAAAAGCATTCGTGAAACTCCTTTCTGATCTGTGCATTTACCTTGCAGATGAACCTTACTTTGATGAGGAGTTTTGAAACAGTCTTTTGTGGGTAACTGCAAGCAACATCGGGAGCGCTAAATTGCCTGTAGTGGAAAACGGAATATCTTCAAATAAAGACTACACAGAAGCATTCTGCAAAACTTCTTCTGATCTGTGCATTCAACTAACAGAGTTGAACCTCACTTTTGAATGAGAAGTTCTGAAACTCTCTCTCTGTAGAAACTGCCAGCGGACATTCGGAGTGCTAAGGGCCTACAGAGGATAAAGGAATATTTTATAATAAAAGCTACACAGAAGGATTCTGCGAAACATCTTTCTGATCAGTGCATTTAACTAGCAGAGTTGAACTTTACTTTTGATGAGCAGTTCTGAAACACTCTTTCTGTAGAAACGTCAAGCAGACATTGGGAGCACTAAGGGGCCTACAGTGGAAAAAGGAATATCGTCAATAAAAACTACACAGAATCATTCTGTGAAACTTCTTCTCATCTGTGCAGTCAACTGGCAGACTTGAACCATACTTTTGATTGAGTAGTTTTGAAACACTTTTTCTGTGGCATCTTCAAGCGGAGATTCAGAGCGCCAAGGGTCCTATAGCGGAAAAAGGAATATCTGCAAAGAAAAAACTACACAGAAGCATTCTGTGAAACTTCTTTCTCATCTGTGCATTCAACTAACAGTGTTGAACCTTACTTTGATTGAGAAGTTCTGAAACACTCTGTCTGTAGAGACTGTAAGCAGACATTCGGAGCACTATGGGGCCTAGAGTGGAAAAAGAAAATGCTGCAAATAAAAACTACACAGAAGCATTCTGGGAAACTTTTATTGATCTGTGCATTCAAATAGCAGAGTTGAACCTTACTTTTGATTGAGCAGTTCTAAAACAGTCTTCGGTAGAAACTGCAACTGACATTCAGAGCGTTAAGGGGTCTATAGTGGAAAAAGCAATATCTTCAAATAAAAAACTACACAGAAGCATTCTGTGAAACTTCTTTCTGATCTGTGCATTCACCTAGCAGATTTGAACCTTACTTTTCATTAAGCAGTTCTGAAACACTCTTTCTGTAGAAACTGCAAGCAGGACATTGGAGCGCTAAGGTCCTACAGTGGAAAAAGGAATATCTTCAAATAAAAACTATAGAGAAGCATTCTGTGAAACATCTTTCTGATCTGTGCATTCAACTAGCAGAGTTGAACATTACTTTTGATTGAGCAGTTCTCAAACACTCTTTGTGTAGAAACTGCAAGCGAACATTCGGAGCGCAAAGGGGCCTTTAGTGGAAAAAGGAATACCTTTATATAAAAACTACACAGAAGCATTTTGCGAGACTTCTTTCTGATCTCTGCATTCAAATAGCGGAGTTGAACCTTACTTTTGAATAAGGAGTTTTGAAACACTCTTTCTGTAGGAACTCCAAGCACACATTCACAGTGATAAGGGTCCTATAGAGGAAAAAGGAATATCTTCCAATAAAAACTACACAGAAGCATTCTGTGAAACTTCTTCCAGATCTGTGCATTTAAGTAGCCGAGTTCAACTTACTTTTGATTGAGGAGTTCTGAAACACTCTTTCGGTAGAAACTGAAACGGACATTCGGAGCATTAAGGGGCTTATAGTGGAAAAAGGAATATCTTAAGATGAAAAATACACAGAAGCATTCTGTGGCACTTCTTTCTGATCTGTGCATTCAACTAGCCTAGTTGATCCTTACTTTTGATTTATGACTTCTGAAACACTCTTTCTGTAGAAACTGCAAGTGGACATTCGCAGCACTAAGGGGCCTATAGTTGAAAAAGGAGTATCTGCAACTGAAAATTACACAGAAGCATTCTGCTAAACTTCTTTCTGATCCGTGTATTCAACTAGCAGGGTTGACTCTTACTTTTGATTGAGGAGTCTTAAAAACACTTTCTGTAGAAGCTGCATGTGGACATTCGTAGCGCTAAGGGTCCTATAGTGGAAAATGGAATATCTTCAAATAAAAACTACACAGTAGCATTCTGCAAAAACTTCTTTCTGATCTGTGCATTCAACTAGCAGAGTTGAACCTTACTTTTGATTGAGGAGTTCTGAAATACACTTTCTGTAGAAACTGCAAGCCTACATTCAGAGCGCTAAAGGGCCTCTAGTGGAAAAAGGAATATCTTCAAATGAAAACTACACAGAAGCATTCTGTGAAACTTCTTTCGGATCTGTGCATTCAACTAGGAGAGGTGAACCTTACTTTGATTGAGGAATTCTGAAACACTATTTCTGTAGAAACTGCAACTGGACATTCGGATGGCTAAGGGGCCTATAGTGGAAAAAATGAATATCTTCAAATAAAAACTACACAGAAGCATTCTGCGAAACTTCTTTCTGATCTGTGCATTCAACTAGCAGAGTTGAACCTTACTATTGATTGAGCAGTTCTGAAAAACTCTTTCTGTAGAAACTGCAAGCGGACATTCAGAGCGCTACGGGACCTATAGTGTAAAAAGGAATATCCTCAAATAAAAAGTACACAGATGCATTCTGCGAAACTTCTTTCTGATCTGTGCATTCAACTAGCAGAGTTGAACTTTACTTTTGATTGAGGAGTTTTGAAAGCACGCTTTCTGTAGGAATTGCAAATGGACATTCGGAACACTAATGGGCCTACAGTGGAAAAAGTAATATCTTCAATGAAAACTACACAGAAAGCATTCTTTGAAACATTTTCTGATCTGTGCACTCAAATAGCAGAGTTGCACATTACTTTTGATTGAGCAGTTCTGAGACATTCTTCCTGTATAAACTGGAAGCGGTCATTCGGAGCGCTAAGAGGCCTATAGTGGAAAAATGAATATCTTCAAATAAAAACTACCCAGAAGAATTCTGCGAACCTTCTTTCTGATCTGTGCATTCAACTAGCAGAGTTGAATATTACCTTTGATTGATTAGTTTTGAAACACTCTTTCCATAGAAACTGCAGGCGGACTTTCGGAGTGCTAAGGGGCCTATAGTGGAAAAAGGAATATCTATAAATAAAAAACTACACAGAAGCATTCTGTGAAACTACTTTCTGATCTGTGCATTCAACTAGCAGATTTGAACTTTACTATTGATTGAGCAGTTCTGAAACACTCTTTCTGTATAAACTGCAAGCGGACATTCGGAGCGCTAAGAGGCCTATGGTGGAAAAAAAAGAATATCTTCAAATAAAAAACTACCCAGAAGAATTCTGTGAAACTTCTTTCTGATCTGTGCATTCAACTAGAAGAGTTGAACCTTAATTTTAATTGAGGACTTTTCAAAACACTCTTTCTGTAGAAACTGCAAGCAGACATTCGAAGTGCTATGGGGCCTATAGTGGGAAAAAGGAATATGTTCAAATAAAAACTACACAGAAGCATTCTGCGAAACAGCTTTCTGATCTGTACATTCAACTAGCAGAGTTGAACCTTACTTTGATTGAGCAGTTCTGAAGCACTCTTTCTGTGGAAACTGCAAGCGGATATTTGGGAGCGCTAGCGGGGGGTATAGTGGAAAAAGGAATATCATCAAATAAAAACTACACAGAAGCATTCTTCGAAACTTCTTTCTGATCTGTGCATTCAACTAGCAGAGTTGAAACTTACTTTTGATTGATTAGTTTTGAAACACCTTTCCGTAGAAATTGCAAGTGGACATTCGGAGTGCTAAGGGGGCCTATAGTGGGAAAAAGGAATATCTTTAAATAAAAACTACACAGAAGCATTCTGTGAAACTACTTTCTGATCTGTGCATTCAACTAGCAGAGTTGAACTTTACTATTGATTGAGCAGTTCGGAAACACTCTTTCTGTAGAAACTGCAAGCAGAAATTTGGAGGGCTAAGGGGCCTTTAGGAAAAAAAGGAATATCTTCAAATAAAAACTACACAGAACCATTCTGCGAAACTCCTTTCTGACCTGTGCATTCAACTAGCAGAGTTGAACCTTACTTTTTATTGAGCAGTTGTGAAACACTCTTTCTGTAGAAACTGTGAGAGGACATTCTGAGCGCTAAGGGCCTTCAGTGGAAAAAGGAATATCTTCAAATAAAAACTACAGAGAAGCATTCTGCGATACTTCTTCCTGATATGTGCTTTCAACTAACAGCGTTGAACCTTACTTTTGATTGAGAAGTTCTGAAACTCTCTTTCTGTAGAAACTGCAAGTGGACATTCGGAGCACTAAGGAGCCTATAGTGGAAAAGGAATATCTTCCAATGAAAACTACACAGAATAATTCTGTGAAACTTCCTTCTGATCTGTGCATTCAACTAACAGAATTGAACCTTACTTTTGATTGAGAAGTTGTGAAACTCTTTTCTGTAGAAACTGCAAGCGGACATTTGCAGCGCTAAGGGGCCTATAGTGGAAAAAGTAATATCTTCAAATAAAAACTCCACAGAAGCATTCTGCGAGACTTCTTTCTGATCTCTGCATTCAACTAGCGTAGTTGAAACTTACTTTGATTGAGCAGTTCTGAAAGACTCTTTCTGTAGTAACTGCAAGTGGACATAAGGAGCGCTATGGGGCCTATAGTGGAAAAAGCAAAAATTCAAATAAAAACTACACAAAAGCATTCTGTGAAACTTCTTTCTGATCTGTGCATTGAACTAACAGAGTTGAACCTTACTTTTTATTGAGAAGTTCTGACCCTATTTTCTGTAGAAACTGTAGGTGGACATTCGGAGGACTAAGGGGCCTACAGTGGAAAAATGAATGTCTTCAAATAAAAACTACACAGAAGCATTCTGCAAAACTTATTTCTGATCTGTGCATTCAACTAGCAAATTGAACCTTACTTTTGATTGAGCAGTTCTGAAACACTCTTTCTGTAGAAAGTGCAAGCGGACATTCGGAGCAGTAAGAAGCCTATGCTGGAAAAAGGAATATCTTCAAATAAAAACTGCACAGAAGCATTCTGCAAAACCTCTTTCTGATCTGTACATTCAAATAGCAGAGTTGAACCTTACTTTTGATTGGGCAGATCTGAAACACTCTTTCTGTAGAAACTGCAAGCGGACGTTCGGAGTGCTATTGGGCCTATAGTGGAAAAAGGAATATCTTCAAATAAAAACTAGAGAGACAAATTCTGCGAATCTTCTTTCTGACCTGTGCATTCAACTAGCAGATTTGAACCTTACTTTGATTGAGCAGTTATGAAACACTCTATCTGTAGAAAATGCAAGGGGACATTCCAAGCGCTAAGGGGCCAAATGTGCATTCAACTAACAGAATTGAACCTTACTTTTTATTGAGAAGTTCTGAAACTCTCTTTCTGTAGAAACTGAAAGTGGACATTCGGAGTGCTAAGGGGCATAAAGTGGAAAAAGGAATATCTGCCAAATAAAAACTACACAGCAACATTCTGTGAAACTTCTTTCCGATCTGTGCATTCAACTAGCAGAGTTGAACATTACTTTTGATTGAGAAGTTCTGAAACACTCTTTCTGTAGAAACTGCAAGAGGACATTTGGAGCGCTAAGGGGCCCAAAGTGTAAAAAGAATTTCTTCAAATAAAAAGTACACAGAAACATTCTGCGAAACTTCCTTCTGATATGTGCATTCAACTAGCTGAGTTTAAACTTACTTATGATTTAGCAGTTCTGAAACAATCTTTCTGTAGAAACTGCAAGCGGACATTCCGAGCGCTAAGGGGCCTATAGTGGAAAAAGGAATATCTTCAAATAAAAAACTTCACAGAAGCATTCTGCAAAACTTCTTTCCGATCTGTGCATTCAACTATAAGAGTTGAACCTTACTTTTGATTGAGCAGTTCTGAAACACTCTTTCTATAGAAACTGCAAGCGGACATTTGGAGGGTTATGGGGTCTATAGTGGAAAATGGAAGGTCTTCAAATAAAAACTACACAGAAGCATTCTGCAAAACTTCTTGCTCATCTGTGAATTCAATCAGCAGAGTTGAACCTTATTTTAGATTGAGCAGTTCTGAAACACTCTTTCTGTAGTAATTGCAAGTGGACATTCGGAGCGCAAAGGGGCCTCTGGTGGAAAAAGGAATATCTTAAAACAAAAACTATACAAGAGCATTCTGCGAAACTTCTTTCTGATCTGTGCACTCAACTGGCAGAGTTGAACCTTACCTTTGATTGAGCCGTTCTGAAGCACTCTTTCTGTTGGAACTGCAAGCGGACATTCGGAGTGCTACGTGGCCTATAGTGGAAAAAGGAATATCTTCAAACAAAAACTGCACAGAAGCATTCTGCGAAACTCCTTTACGATCTGTGCATTCAACTATAAGAGTTGAACCTTACTTTGATGGAGCAGTTCTGAAACACTCTTTCTATAGAAACTGCAAGCGGACATTTGGAGCGTTATGGGGTCTATATTGGAAAATGGAATGTCTTCAAATAAAACTACACAGAAGCATTCTGCGAAACTTCTTTCTCATCTGTGAATTCAACCAGCAGAGTTGAACCTATTTTAGATTGAGCAGTTCTGAAACACTCTTTCTGTAGAAAGTGCAAGAGGACATTCGGAGCGCTATGCAGCCTATAGTGGAAAAAGGAATATCTTCCTTTAAAAACGACACAGAAGCATTCTGCGAAACTTCTTTCTGATCGTGCATTCAACAAGCAGATTGGAACCTACTTTGATTGAGCCATTCTGAAACACTCTTTCTGTAGAAACTGTTAGCGGACATTCAGAGCGCTAAGAGCCTGTATGGAAAAAGGAAAATCTTCAAGTAAAAACTTCACAGAATAATTCTGCGAGAGTTATTTATGATCTGTGCATTCAACTAGCAGAGTTCAACCTTACTTTTGATTGAGGAGTTTTGAAACACTCTTTCTGTAGAAACTGCCAGCGGAGATTTGGAGAGCTAAGGGGCCTACTTTGGAAAAAAGAATATCTTCAAATAAAACTACACAAAAGCATTCGGCAAAATTCTTTCTGAACTGTGCATTCAACTAACAGTGTTGAACCTTACTTTTGATTGAGAAGTTCTGACACTCTGTTTCTGTAAAAACTGCAAGTGGACATTCAGAGCGCTAAGGGCCCTGTAGTGGAAAAAGGAATATCTTAAAATAAAACTACACAGAACCATTCTGCGAGACTTCTTTCTGATCTGTTCATTCAACTAGCAGAGTTGAACCTTACTTTTGATTGAGGAGTTTTGAAAATCTCTTTCTGTAGAAACTGCAAGTGGACATTCGGAGCTCTAAGGGTCCTATAGTGGAAAAAGGAATATCTTCAAATAAAAACCACACAGAGGCATTCTGCGAAACTTCTTTCTGATATGTGCATACAACTAACAGAGTTGAACCTCACTTTTGATTGAGAAGTTCTGAAACTGTCTTTCTGTAGAAACTCAAAGTGGACAATTGGAGCAGTAAGGTGCCTACAGTGGAAAAAGGAATATCTTCAAATAAAAATTACACTGAAGCATTGTGCGAAACTTCTTCTGATCTGTGCATTCAACTAGCAGAGTTGAACATTACTTTTCTTTGAGTAGTTTTGAAACACTCTTCTGGTAGAAACTGCAAGTGGACATTCAGAGCACTTACGGGACTGGTAGTGGAAAAAGGAATATCCTGAAATAAAAACTACCCAGAAGCATTCTGCGAAACTTCTTTCTGATTGGTGCATTCAACTAGCAGAGTTGAAATTTACTTTTGATTGAGCAGTTCTGAAACACTCTTTCTGTAGAAAACAGCCATCGGACATTTGGAGCGCTAAAGGGCCTCTAGTTGAAAAAGGAATATCTTCAAATAAAAACTACACAGAAGCATTCTGCGAAACTTCTTTCTGATCTGTGCCTTCAACTAACAGAGTTGAACCTTACCCTTGATTCACAAGTTCTGAAATTCTCTTCTGTAGAAACTGCAAGCGGACATTCGGAACGCTAAGAGGCCAATAGTGGAAAAAGGAATAACTTCAAATAAAAACTACAAAGAAGCATTCTGTGAAACTTCCTTCTAATCTGTGCATTCAAGTGACAGAATTGAACCTTACTTTTGATTGAGAAGTTCTGAAACTCTCTTTCTGATGAAATTGCAAGTGGATATTCAGCGCGGGAGTGGGCCTACAGTAGTAAAAGGAATAACTTCAAATAAAAACTACACAGAAGCATTCTGCAAAGCTTCTTTCTGATCTGTGCATTTATCTAGCAGAGTTGAACCTTACTTTGATTGAGGAGTTTTGAAGCACTCTTTTTGTAGAAACTGCCCTCGGACATTCGGAACGCTAAGGAGCCTCTAGTTGAAAAAGGAATATCTTCAAATAAAAACTACCACAGAAGCATTCTGCGAAACTTCTTTCTGATCTGTGCATTCAACTAAGAGATTTGAACCTTACCTTTGATTGAGAAGTTCTGAAATTCTCTTTCTGTAGAAACTGCAAGCGGACATTCAGAGCGCTAATGGACCTATAGTGGAAAAAGGAATATCATCAAATAAAAACTACACAGAAGCATTCTGAGAAACTTCAAACTGATCTGTGCATTCAACTAACAGAGTTGAACCTTACTTTTGATTGAGAAGTTCTCAAACTCTCTCTCTGTAGAAACTGCAAGCGGACATTTGGAGTGCTAAGGGCATATAATGGTAAAAGTAATATCTTCAAATAAAAACTACACAGAAGCATTCTGCGAAACTTCATTCTGATCTGTGCATTTACGTAGCAGAGTTGAACCTTACTTTTGATTGAGGAGTTTTGAAACACACTTTTTTTAGAAACTGCAAGCGGACATTCAGAGCGTTGATGGTCCAATAGACAAAAACGGAATATCTTCAAATATAAACTACATGGAATCATTGTGCGAAACGCCTTTCAGATGTGTCCATTCATCTAGCGGAGTTGAACTTACTTTGGATTGAGCAGTTGTGAAACATACTTTCTGTAGAAACTGCAAGCAGGCATTCAGAGTGCTAATTGGCCTCTATTGGAAAAAGAATATCTTCAAATAAAAACTACACAGAAGCATTCTGCGAGATTTCCTTCAGATCGGGCATTCAACTAGCAGAGTTGAACCTTCCTTTGATTGAGCAGCTCTGAAACAGTCTTTCTGTAGAAACTGCAAGCGGACATTCGGACCGCTAAGGGGCATATAGTGGAAAAAGGTATATCTTCGAATAAAAACTACACAGAAGAATACTGCACAGCTTCTTTCTGATCTGTGCATTCAACTAGCAGAGTTGAACCTTACTTTGATTGAGCCAGTTCTGAAAAAACTCTTTCTGTAGAAAATGCAAGCAGACATTCGGAGCCCTAAGGGGTCCACAGTGGAAAAAGAAATATCTTCAAAAAAAACTACACAGAAGCATTCTGTGAAAATAATTTCTGATCTGTGTATTCAACTAGCAGAGTTGAACCTTACTTTTGATTGAGCAGTTCTGAAACACACTTTCTGTAGAAACTGCAACGGGACATTCGGAGCGCTAAGGGGCTAATAGTGGGAAAAGGAATAGCTTCAAATAAAAACTACACAGAAATATTCTGTGAAAACTTCTTTCTGATTTGTGCATTCAACTAGCAGAATTGAACCTTACTTTTGATTGAGCAGTTCTGAAACACTCTTTCTGTATAAATTGCAAGCGGATATTCAGAGCGCAAAGCGGCCTATAGTGGAAAAAGGAACATCTTCAAATAAAAACTACACAGAAGCATTCTGTGAAACTTCTTTCTGATCTCTGCATTCAACCAACAGAGTTCAACCTTACTTTTGTTGAGAAGTTCTGAACTCTCTCTCTGTAGAAACTGCAAGTGGATATTCAGAGCGCTAAATGGCTATCGTGGAAAAAGGAATATCTTTCAAATGAAAACTACACAGAAGCATTCTGTGAAACTACTTTCTGATCTGTGATTCAACTAAGATATTTGAACCTTGCTTTTGATTCAGAAGTTCTGGAACTCTCTTTCTGTAGAAACTGCAAGAGGACATTCGGAGCACTAAAGGCCTATAGTGGAAAAAGGAATATCTTCAAATAAAAACTACACAGAAGCATTCTGCGAAACTTCTTTCGATCTGTGCATTTATCTAGCAGATTTCAACCTTACTTTTGATTGAGGAGTTTTGAGACAGTCTTTTTGTAGAAACTGCAAGCGGACATTCAGTGCGAAGTTGCCTATAGTGGAAAACAGAATATCTTCAAATAAGAAGAACACAGAGGCATTGTGTGAATCTTCTTTATGATCTGTCCATTCAACTATCAGAGTTGAACCTTACTTTTGATTGAGCAGGTTTCTGAAACACTCTTTCTGTAGAAACTGAAGGTGGATATTCGGAATGCTTAGGGGCCTATAGTGAGAAAAACAGTATCTTCAAAGGAAAACTACACAGAAGCATTCTGTGAAACTTCTTTCTTATCTGTGCATTCAATTAGCAGAGTTGAACCTTACTTTTGATTGAGCAGTTTCTGAAACATTCTTTCTGTAGAAATTGCAAGCGGACATTCAGAGCGCTAATGGGCCTTTATTTGAAAAAGGAATAACTTCAACTAAAAAGTACAGAGAAGGATTCTGCGAAACTTCTTTGTGATCTGTGCATTCACTAGCAGAGTTGAACCTTCCTTTTGATTGCACAGTTCTGAAACACTCTTTCTGTAGAACGGCATACGGACATTTGGAGCGCTAAGGGGAAATAGTGGAAAAGTAATATCTTCTAATAAAAACTACACAGAAGCATTCTGCGAAACTTCTTTCAGAATCTGTGCGTTCAAACTAAGAAAGTTGAACCTTACTTTTGTGATTGAGAAGTTCTGAACTCTCTTTCTGTAGAAATTGCAAGCAGAATTCAGAGCGCTGAGAGGCCTATAGTGGAAAAATGAATATCTTCAAATAAATACTACAGAGAAGCATTATGTGAAACTGCTTTCTAATCTGTGCACTCAACTAACAGAGTTGAAACTCAATTTTGAATGAGAAGTTCTGAAACTCTCTCTCTATAGAAACTGCAAGCGGACATTTGGAGCGCTAAGGGGCCTACAGTGGAAAAAGGAATATCTTCAACTAGAAACGACACAGAAGCATTCTGTGAAACTTCTTTCTGATCTGTGCAGTTACCTAGCAGATTTGAACCTTACTTTGATTGAGGAGTTTTGAAACAGTCTTTTTGTAGAAACAGCAAGCGGACATTCGGTGCGCTAAGGGGCCTATAGTGTAAACGAATACTTCAAATAAAAACTACACAGAAGCATTGTGTGGAAACATCTTTCTGATCTGTAAATTCAACATAAGAGTTGAACCTTATTTTGATTGACTGTTCTGAAACATTCTTTCTGTAGAAACCTGCAAGCGGACATCTGTCACCTAGGGGCCCTGTAGTCATAAAGGAATGTCTTCAAATGAAAACTACACAGAAGCATTCTGTGAAACTTCTTATGGATCCGTGCATTCACCTAGCAGAGCAGAATGTTACTTTTGATGGAACATTTCTGAAACACGTGTTTCTGTAGAAATTGCAAGCGGACATACGGAGCACTATAGGGTCCGTAGTGGAAAAGGAATATCTTCAAATTAAAAACTACACTGAAGCATTATACGAATATACGAAACCGCTTTCTGATCTGTGCATTCAACCAGCAGAGTTGAAACATACTTTTGATTGAGCAGTTCTGAAACACTCTATCTGTAGAAACTGCAAGCGAACATTCGGAGCGCTAAGGGGTCAATAGTGGAAAAGAAATTTTCAAATAAAACTACACAGAAGCATTCTGCGAAACTTCTTTCTGATCTGTACATTCAACTAGCAGAGTTGAAACTTCTTTTCGTTGTGCAATTCGGATTCACTCTTTCTGTAGAAACTGCAAGCCGAATTCGGAGCCCTAAGGGGCCTATAGTGGACAAAGGAATGTCTTCAAAGAAAAACTACACAGAAGCATTCTGCGAAACTTCTCTCTGTTCTGTGCATTTACCTATCAGATTTGAACCTTACTTTTGATTGAGGAGTTTTGAAACACTCTTTTTTGTAGAAACTGGAAGCAGACATTCGGAGCTCTAAGGGCCTATATTGGTAAAAGGATAACTTCAAATAAAAACTACACAGAAGCGTTCAGCGAAAATTCTTTCTGAATCTGTGCATTCAACTAACAGAGTTGAACCTTACTTTGGATTGACCAGTTCTGAAAAACTCTGTCTGTAGAAACTGCAATCGGACATTCGGAGCAACTAAGGGGCCAATAGTGGAGAAAGGAATATCTTCAGATAAAACTACACAGAGCATTCTGCGGAAACTCCTTCTGATCAGTGCATTCAATTAACAGAGTTGAAAACCTTACTTTTGATTGAGAAGTTCTGAAACTCTCTTTTGTAGAAAAGCAAGCGCATATTCGGAGCGCTAAGTGGCCTATCGTGGAAAAGGAATATCTTCAAATAAAAACGACACAGAAGCAATCTGTGAAACATCTTTCAGATCTGTGCATTGAACTAACAGAGTTGAAACTTACTTTTGATTGAGAAGTTCTGACCTCTGTTTCTGGAGAAACTGCAAGCAGACATTTGGAGCGTTAAGAAGCCTATAGTGGAAATAGAATATCTTCAAATAAAAACTGTACTGAAGAATTCTGTGAAACTTCTTTCTGATCTGTGCATTCAACTAACATAGTTGAACCTTACTTTTGGATCAGAAGATCTGAAACTCTCTCTCTGTAGAAACAGCTAGGGTAAATTTGGAGCGATTAAGGGGCCTATACTGGAAAAAGGAATATCTTCAATAAAACTACACAGAGGCATTCAGCGAAACTTCATTCTGATCTGTACATTTACTAGCAGGGTTGATCCTTACTATTGATTGAGGAGTTTTGAAAACACTCTTTTTGTAGAAACTGCAAGTTGACATTCCGGAGCACTAAGGGGCCTGTAGTGGAAAAAGGAATATTTCATAAAAACTCACAGAAGAATGTGCAAAACTTGTCCTGATTTCGCATCATACAAGTTTGAAACTTACTTTTGATTGAGAATTTCTGAATACACTTTCTGTAGAACTGCAAGCAGACATTCTAATCGTAAGGGGCCTATAGTGGGAATAGAATATCTTCAAATAAAAACTAACTGAAACATGGTGTGAAACTTCTTTCGGATCTGTCCATTCAGTATCGTAGTTGAACCTTACTTTTGATTGAGAAGTCTCAAACACAGTTTCTGTAGAATCTGCAAGCGGAACATTCTGAGCACTCTGGGCCTATAGTGGGAAAAGGAAGATTTTCAAATAAAAACTACACTGAAGCATTCTGTGGAAACTTCTTTCTGATCTGCGTATTCAACTAGCAGAGTTGAATTTTACTTTTGATTGACAGAGTCTGAAACTCTCGTTTTGTAGAAACTGCAAGTGCACATTCGTAGCGCTAAGCGGCCTATAGTGGAAAAAGGAATATCTTCAAATAAAAACTACACAGAAGCATTCTGCGAAACTTCTTCTGATATGTGCATTCAACTAGCAGAATTGAACGTTAGTTTTGTTGAGGAGTTCTGAAACTCTCTTTCTGCAGAAACAGCAAGTGGACATTCGAAGTGCCTAGGGGCCTGTAGTGGAAAAAGAATATGTTCAAATAAAAACTACACAGAAGCATTCTGTGAAACTACTTTCTGATCTATGTATTCAACTAACAGAATGAACATTACTTTTGATTGTGAAGTTCTGAAACTCTCTTTCTGTAGAAACTGCAAGCGGATATTTGGGGCGCTAAGGGGCTAATAGTGTTAAAAAGGAATATCTTCAAATAAAACCTACACAGAAGTATTCTGTGAGACTTCTCCCTGATCTGTCAATTCAACTAACATAGTTGAACATTACTTTTGATTGAGCAGCTCTGAAACACTCTTTCTGTAGAAATTGTAAGCGGACATTCAGAGCGCTAAGAGGAGTATAGTAGAAAAAGGAATAACTTCAAATAAAAACTACACAGAAGCATTCTGCGAAAATACTTTCTGATCTGTGCATTCAACTAGCAGAGTTGCACCTTACATTTGATTGAGGAGTTTTGAAACACTCTTTCTGTAGAAACCTCAAGTGGATATTGAGAGCGCTAAGGGGCCTACAGTGGAAAAACGAACATCTTCAAATAAAAACTACACTGAAGCATTCTGTGAAACTTCTTTCTGATCTGTGCATTCAACTAGCAGAATTGAAACTTTCTTTTGATTCAGGAGTTCTGAAACACTCTTTCTGTAGAAAATGCAAGCGGAATTCCAAGCGTTAAGGGGCCTATAGTGGAAGAAGGGATATCTTCAAATAAAAACTACACAGAAGCATTCTGTGAAACTTCTTTCTGATCTGTGCATTCTACTAGCAGAGTTGAACCGTACTTTTGATTGAACAGTTCTGAAACACTGTTTCTGTAGAAACTGCAAGCGGACATTCGTAGCGCTAATGGGCCTATAGTGGAAAAAGGAGTATCTACAAATAAAAACTACACGGAAGCATTCTACAAAACTTCTTTCTGATCTGTGCATTCAACTAACAGAGTTCAACCTTACTTTTTATTGTGGAGTTCTGAAAAACTCTTTCGGTAGAAACGGCAAGTGGAAATTCTAAGCGCTATGGGGCTTATAGTGGAAAAAGTAATATCTTCAAATAAAAACTACACAGAAGCATTCTGCGAAACTTCTTTCTGATCTGTGCATTCAAATAACAGAGTTGAACATTACTTTTGATTGAGAAGTTCTGAAATTCTCTTTCTGAAGTAACTGCAAACAGACATTCTTAGCGCTAAGGGGCCTGTAGTGGAAAAAGGAATATCTTCAAATAAAAACTACACGGAAGCATTCTCCGAAACTTCTTTCTGATCTGTGCATTCAACTAGAAAAGTTGAAACTTACTTTTGATTGAGGAGTTTTGAAACACTCTTTTTGTAGAGACTGCAAGCGGACATTCGGAGCGCTAAGGGGCCTATGGTGGAAAAAGGAATATCTTCAAATAAAAACTACACAGAAGCATTCTGCGATACTTCTTTCTGATCTGTGCATTCAACTAGCATAGTTCAACCTTACTTTAGATTGAGGAATTTTGAGACATTCTTTCTGTAGAAACTTCAAGCGGACATTCAGAACGCTAAGGGGCCTACAGTGGAAAAACGAATATCTTCAAATAAAAACTACACTGAGGCATTCTGCGAAACTTCTTTCTGATCTGTGCATTCAGCTAGCAGAGTTGAACCTTACTTTTGATTGAGCTGTTCTGAAACCCTATTTCTGTAGAAACAGCAAGCGGACATTCGGAGCTCTATGGGCCTATAGTGGAATAAGGAATATCTAAAAAAAATGACACAGAACCATTCTGTGAAACTTCTTTCTGATATGTGCATTCAACAAGCAGAGATGAACCTTTATTTTCATTGAGCAGTTCTGAAAGACTCTTTCTGTAGGAACTGCAAGTGGACATTTGGAGCTCTAAGGGGACTACAGTGCTGAAAGGAATATCATCAAATAAAAACTACTCAGAAGCATTCTGCAAAACTTCTTTCTGATCTGTGCATTCAACTAGCAGAGTTGAACTTTTCTTTTGATTGAGCAGCTCTGAAACACTCTTTCTGTAGAAACTGCAAGTGGACATTCGGAGCGAAATGGGGCCTCTAGTGGAAAAAGGAATATCTTCAAATAAAAACGACTCAGAAGAATTCTGGGAAAGTTCTTTCTGATCTGTGCATTCTACTAACTGAGTTGAACCTTACTTTTGATTGAGAAGTTCTGAAAGTCTCTTTCTGCAGAAACTGCAAGTGGATATTCGGAGGGCTACGTGTCCTATAGTGGAAAAAGGCATATCTTCAAATAAAAACTACACAGAAGCATTCTGCGAAACTTCTTTCTGATCTGTGTGTTCAACTAACAGAGTTGAACCTTACTTTTGATTGAGAAGTTCTGAAATTCTCTTTCTGTAGTAACTGCAAGCATACATTCTGAGTTCCAAGGGGCCTAGAGTGGAAAAAGGAATATCTTCAAATAAAAACTACACTGAAGCTTACGGTGAAACTTCTTTCTTATCTGTGAATTCGACTAACAGAGTTGAACCTTACTTTTGATTCAGCAGTTCTGATACGCTCTTTCTGTAGAAACTGCAAGCCGACATTCGGAGCGCAATAAGGAGTATAGTGGAAAAAAGAAT
>NW_022096201.1:0-11965 GCF_006542625.1 Nomascus leucogenys
CAGTTCTGAAACACTCTTTCTGTAGAAATGCAAGTGGACATTCATGGCTCTAAGAGGCCTATAGTGGACAAGGGAATATCTTCAAACAAAAACTACAAAGAAGCAATCTGTGAAACTTCTTTCTGTTCTGTGCTTTCAACTAACAGAGTTGAACCTTAGTTTTGATTGAGCAGTTCTGAAACACTCTTTCTGTAGAAAATACAAGTGGACATTCAGGGCGCTAAGAGGCCTATAGTGGAAAAAGGAATAGGTTCAAATAAAAACTACACAGAAGATATCTGTGAAACTTCTCTCTGTTCTGTGCATTCAACTAACAGAGTTGAACCTTAGTTTGGATTGAGCAGTTCTGAAACACTCTTTCTGTAGAAAATGCAAGTGGACATTCATGGCGCTAAGAGGCCCATAGTAGAAAAAGGAATATCTTCAAACAAAAACTATACAGAAGCAATCTGTGAAACTTCTTTCTGTTCTGTGCATTCAACTAACAGAGTTGAACCTTACTTTTGATTGAGCAGTTCTGAAACACTCTTTCTGTAGAAAATGGACGTGGACCTTCGGAGCGCTAAGAGGCCTACAGCGGAAAAAGTAATATCTTCAAATAAAAACTACACAGAAGCATTCTGTGAAACTTCTTTCTGTTCATTGCATTCAACTAACAGAGTTTAACTTTACTTTTGATTGAGCAGTTCTGAAACACTCTTTCTGTAGAAAATGCAAGTGGACATTCAGGGCGCTAAGAGGCCTATAGTGGAAAAGGAATATTTTCAAATAAAAACTGCACAGAAGAAATCTGTGAAACTTCTTACTGTTCTGTGCATTCAACTAACAGAGTTGAACCTCAATTTTGATTGAGCAGTTCTGAAACACTCTTTCTGTAGAAAATACAAGTGGACATTCAGGGCGCTAAGAGGACTATAGTGGAAAAAGGAAAAAGTTCACATAAAAACTACACAGAAGCTATCTGTGAAACTTCTCTCTGTTCTGTGCATTCAAATAACGGAGTTGAACCTTACTTTTGATTGAGAAGTTCTGAAACACTCTTTCTGTAGAAAATGCAAGTGGACCTTCGGAGCGCTAAGAGGCCTATAGCGGAAAAAGTAATACCTTCAAATACAAACTACACAGAAGCATTCTGTGAAACTTCTTTCTGTTCTGTGCATTCAACTAACAGAGTTTAACCTTAATTTTGATTGAGCAGTTCTGAAACACTCTTTCTGTAGAAAATGCAATTGGACATTCAGGGCGCTATGCGGCCTATAGTGGAAAAGGAATATTTTCAAATAAAAACTGCACAGAAGAAATCTGTGAAACTTCTTACTGTTCTGTGCATTCAACTAACAGAGTTGAACCTCAGTTTTGATTGAGCAGTTCTGAAACACTCTTTCTGTAGAAAATACAAGTGGACATTCAAGGCGCTAAGAGGACTCTAGTGGAAAAAAGAAAAAGTTCACATAAAAACTACACAGAATCTATCTGTGAAACTTCTGTCTGTTCTGTGCATTCAACTAACGGACTTGAACCTTACTTTTGATTGAGGAGTTCTGAAACACTCTTTCTGTAGAAAATGCAAGTGGACCTTCGGAGCGCTAAGAGGCCTATAGCGGAAAAAGGAATACTTTCAAATACAAACTACACAGAAGGATTCTGTGAAACTTCTTTCTGTTCTTTGCATTCATCTAACAGAGTTGAACCTTACTTTTGATTGAGCACTTCTGAAACACCCTTTCTATAGAAAATGCAATTGGACATTCAGGGAGCTAAGAGGCCTATACTGGAAAAAGGAATATTTTCAAATAAAAACTGCACAGAAGCAATCTGCGAAACTTCTTACTGTTCTGTGCATTCAACTAACAGAGTTGAACCTTAGTTATTATTGAGCAGTTCTGAAACACTCTTTCTGTAGAAAATGCAAGTGAACATTCAGGGCGCTAAGAGGCCTATAGCGGAAAAATGAATATGTTCAAATAAAAACTACACAGAAGAAATCTGTGAAACTTCTTACTGTTCTGTGCATTCAACTAACAGAGTTGAACCTTAGTTTATATTGAGAAGTAATGAAACACTCTTTCTGCAGAAAATGCATGTGAACATTCAGGGCGCTAAGAGGCCTATAGTTGAGAAAGGTATATGTTCAAATAAAAACTACAAAGAAGCTATCTGTGAAACATCTTACAGTTCTGTGCATTCAACTGACAGAGTTCAACCTTACATTTGATTGAGCAGTTCTGAAACACCCTTTCTGTAGAAAATGCAAGTGGACATTCAGGGCGCTAAGAGGCCTATGGTGGAAAAAGGAACACCTTCAAATAAAAATTACACAGAAGCAATCTGTGAAACTTCTTACGGTTCTGTTCTTTAAACTAACACAGTTGAACCTTAATTTTGATTGAACAGTTCTGAAACACTCTTTCTGTAGAAAATGCAAGTGGACATTCATGGCTCTAAGAGGCCTATAGTGGACAAGGGAATATCTTCAAACAAAAACTACAAAGAAGCAATCTGTGAAACTTCTTTCTGTTCTGTGCTTTCAACTAACAGAGTTGAACCTTAGTTTTGATTGAGCAGTTCTGAAACACTCTTTCTGTAGAAAATACAAGTGGACATTCAGGGCGCTAAGAGGCCTATAGTGGAAAAAGGAATAGGTTCAAATAAAAACTACACAGAAGATATCTGTGAAACTTCTCTCTGTTCTGTGCATTCAACTAACAGAGTTGAACCTTAGTTTGGATTGAGCAGTTCTGAAACACTCTTTCTGTAGAAAATGCAAGTGGACATTCATGGCGCTAAGAGGCCCATAGTAGAAAAAGGAATATCTTCAAACAAAAACTATACAGAAGCAATCTGTGAAACTTCTTTCTGTTCTGTGCATTCAACTAACAGAGTTGAACCTTACTTTTGATTGAGCAGTTCTGAAACACTCTTTCTGTAGAAAATGGACGTGGACCTTCGGAGCGCTAAGAGGCCTACAGCGGAAAAAGTAATATCTTCAAATAAAAACTACACAGAAGCATTCTGTGAAACTTCTTTCTGTTCATTGCATTCAACTAACAGAGTTTAACTTTACTTTTGATTGAGCAGTTCTGAAACACTCTTTCTGTAGAAAATGCAAGTGGACATTCAGGGCGCTAAGAGGCCTATAGTGGAAAAGGAATATTTTCAAATAAAAACTGCACAGAAGAAATCTGTGAAACTTCTTACTGTTCTGTGCATTCAACTAACAGAGTTGAACCTCAATTTTGATTGAGCAGTTCTGAAACACTCTTTCTGTAGAAAATACAAGTGGACATTCAGGGCGCTAAGAGGACTATAGTGGAAAAAGGAAAAAGTTCACATAAAAACTACACAGAAGCTATCTGTGAAACTTCTCTCTGTTCTGTGCATTCAAATAACGGAGTTGAACCTTACTTTTGATTGAGAAGTTCTGAAACACTCTTTCTGTAGAAAATGCAAGTGGACCTTCGGAGCGCTAAGAGGCCTATAGCGGAAAAAGTAATACCTTCAAATACAAACTACACAGAAGCATTCTGTGAAACTTCTTTCTGTTCTGTGCATTCAACTAACAGAGTTTAACCTTAATTTTGATTGAGCAGTTCTGAAACACTCTTTCTGTAGAAAATGCAATTGGACATTCAGGGCGCTATGCGGCCTATAGTGGAAAAGGAATATTTTCAAATAAAAACTGCACAGAAGAAATCTGTGAAACTTCTTACTGTTCTGTGCATTCAACTAACAGAGTTGAACCTCAGTTTTGATTGAGCAGTTCTGAAACACTCTTTCTGTAGAAAATACAAGTGGACATTCAAGGCGCTAAGAGGACTCTAGTGGAAAAAAGAAAAAGTTCACATAAAAACTACACAGAATCTATCTGTGAAACTTCTGTCTGTTCTGTGCATTCAACTAACGGACTTGAACCTTACTTTTGATTGAGGAGTTCTGAAACACTCTTTCTGTAGAAAATGCAAGTGGACCTTCGGAGCGCTAAGAGGCCTATAGCGGAAAAAGGAATACTTTCAAATACAAACTACACAGAAGGATTCTGTGAAACTTCTTTCTGTTCTTTGCATTCATCTAACAGAGTTGAACCTTACTTTTGATTGAGCACTTCTGAAACACCCTTTCTATAGAAAATGCAATTGGACATTCAGGGAGCTAAGAGGCCTATACTGGAAAAAGGAATATTTTCAAATAAAAACTGCACAGAAGCAATCTGCGAAACTTCTTACTGTTCTGTGCATTCAACTAACAGAGTTGAACCTTAGTTATTATTGAGCAGTTCTGAAACACTCTTTCTGTAGAAAATGCAAGTGAACATTCAGGGCGCTAAGAGGCCTATAGCGGAAAAATGAATATGTTCAAATAAAAACTACACAGAAGAAATCTGTGAAACTTCTTACTGTTCTGTGCATTCAACTAACAGAGTTGAACCTTAGTTTATATTGAGAAGTAATGAAACACTCTTTCTGCAGAAAATGCATGTGAACATTCAGGGCGCTAAGAGGCCTATAGTTGAGAAAGGTATATGTTCAAATAAAAACTACAAAGAAGCTATCTGTGAAACATCTTACAGTTCTGTGCATTCAACTGACAGAGTTCAACCTTACATTTGATTGAGCAGTTCTGAAACACCCTTTCTGTAGAAAATGCAAGTGGACATTCAGGGCGCTAAGAGGCCTATGGTGGAAAAAGGAACACCTTCAAATAAAAATTACACAGAAGCAATCTGTGAAACTTCTTACGGTTCTGTTCTTTAAACTAACACAGTTGAACCTTAATTTTGATTGAACAGTTCTGAAACACTCTTTCTGTAGAAAATGCAAGTGGACATTCATGGCTCTAAGAGGCCTATAGTGGACAAGGGAATATCTTCAAACAAAAACTACAAAGAAGCAATCTGTGAAACTTCTTTCTGTTCTGTGCTTTCAACTAACAGAGTTGAACCTTAGTTTTGATTGAGCAGTTCTGAAACACTCTTTCTGTAGAAAATACAAGTGGACATTCAGGGCGCTAAGAGGCCTATAGTGGAAAAAGGAATAGGTTCAAATAAAAACTACACAGAAGATATCTGTGAAACTTCTCTCTGTTCTGTGCATTCAACTAACAGAGTTGAACCTTAGTTTGGATTGAGCAGTTCTGAAACACTCTTTCTGTAGAAAATGCAAGTGGACATTCATGGCGCTAAGAGGCCCATAGTAGAAAAAGGAATATCTTCAAACAAAAACTATACAGAAGCAATCTGTGAAACTTCTTTCTGTTCTGTGCATTCAACTAACAGAGTTGAACCTTACTTTTGATTGAGCAGTTCTGAAACACTCTTTCTGTAGAAAATGGACGTGGACCTTCGGAGCGCTAAGAGGCCTACAGCGGAAAAAGTAATATCTTCAAATAAAAACTACACAGAAGCATTCTGTGAAACTTCTTTCTGTTCATTGCATTCAACTAACAGAGTTTAACTTTACTTTTGATTGAGCAGTTCTGAAACACTCTTTCTGTAGAAAATGCAAGTGGACATTCAGGGCGCTAAGAGGCCTATAGTGGAAAAGGAATATTTTCAAATAAAAACTGCACAGAAGAAATCTGTGAAACTTCTTACTGTTCTGTGCATTCAACTAACAGAGTTGAACCTCAATTTTGATTGAGCAGTTCTGAAACACTCTTTCTGTAGAAAATACAAGTGGACATTCAGGGCGCTAAGAGGACTATAGTGGAAAAAGGAAAAAGTTCACATAAAAACTACACAGAAGCTATCTGTGAAACTTCTCTCTGTTCTGTGCATTCAAATAACGGAGTTGAACCTTACTTTTGATTGAGAAGTTCTGAAACACTCTTTCTGTAGAAAATGCAAGTGGACCTTCGGAGCGCTAAGAGGCCTATAGCGGAAAAAGTAATACCTTCAAATACAAACTACACAGAAGCATTCTGTGAAACTTCTTTCTGTTCTGTGCATTCAACTAACAGAGTTTAACCTTAATTTTGATTGAGCAGTTCTGAAACACTCTTTCTGTAGAAAATGCAATTGGACATTCAGGGCGCTATGCGGCCTATAGTGGAAAAGGAATATTTTCAAATAAAAACTGCACAGAAGAAATCTGTGAAACTTCTTACTGTTCTGTGCATTCAACTAACAGAGTTGAACCTCAGTTTTGATTGAGCAGTTCTGAAACACTCTTTCTGTAGAAAATACAAGTGGACATTCAAGGCGCTAAGAGGACTCTAGTGGAAAAAAGAAAAAGTTCACATAAAAACTACACAGAATCTATCTGTGAAACTTCTGTCTGTTCTGTGCATTCAACTAACGGACTTGAACCTTACTTTTGATTGAGGAGTTCTGAAACACTCTTTCTGTAGAAAATGCAAGTGGACCTTCGGAGCGCTAAGAGGCCTATAGCGGAAAAAGGAATACTTTCAAATACAAACTACACAGAAGGATTCTGTGAAACTTCTTTCTGTTCTTTGCATTCATCTAACAGAGTTGAACCTTACTTTTGATTGAGCACTTCTGAAACACCCTTTCTATAGAAAATGCAATTGGACATTCAGGGAGCTAAGAGGCCTATACTGGAAAAAGGAATATTTTCAAATAAAAACTGCACAGAAGCAATCTGCGAAACTTCTTACTGTTCTGTGCATTCAACTAACAGAGTTGAACCTTAGTTATTATTGAGCAGTTCTGAAACACTCTTTCTGTAGAAAATGCAAGTGAACATTCAGGGCGCTAAGAGGCCTATAGCGGAAAAATGAATATGTTCAAATAAAAACTACACAGAAGAAATCTGTGAAACTTCTTACTGTTCTGTGCATTCAACTAACAGAGTTGAACCTTAGTTTATATTGAGAAGTAATGAAACACTCTTTCTGCAGAAAATGCATGTGAACATTCAGGGCGCTAAGAGGCCTATAGTTGAGAAAGGTATATGTTCAAATAAAAACTACAAAGAAGCTATCTGTGAAACATCTTACAGTTCTGTGCATTCAACTGACAGAGTTCAACCTTACATTTGATTGAGCAGTTCTGAAACACCCTTTCTGTAGAAAATGCAAGTGGACATTCAGGGCGCTAAGAGGCCTATGGTGGAAAAAGGAACACCTTCAAATAAAAATTACACAGAAGCAATCTGTGAAACTTCTTACGGTTCTGTTCTTTAAACTAACACAGTTGAACCTTAATTTTGATTGAACAGTTCTGAAACACTCTTTCTGTAGAAAATGCAAGTGGACATTCATGGCTCTAAGAGGCCTATAGTGGACAAGGGAATATCTTCAAACAAAAACTACAAAGAAGCAATCTGTGAAACTTCTTTCTGTTCTGTGCTTTCAACTAACAGAGTTGAACCTTAGTTTTGATTGAGCAGTTCTGAAACACTCTTTCTGTAGAAAATACAAGTGGACATTCAGGGCGCTAAGAGGCCTATAGTGGAAAAAGGAATAGGTTCAAATAAAAACTACACAGAAGATATCTGTGAAACTTCTCTCTGTTCTGTGCATTCAACTAACAGAGTTGAACCTTAGTTTGGATTGAGCAGTTCTGAAACACTCTTTCTGTAGAAAATGCAAGTGGACATTCATGGCGCTAAGAGGCCCATAGTAGAAAAAGGAATATCTTCAAACAAAAACTATACAGAAGCAATCTGTGAAACTTCTTTCTGTTCTGTGCATTCAACTAACAGAGTTGAACCTTACTTTTGATTGAGCAGTTCTGAAACACTCTTTCTGTAGAAAATGGACGTGGACCTTCGGAGCGCTAAGAGGCCTACAGCGGAAAAAGTAATATCTTCAAATAAAAACTACACAGAAGCATTCTGTGAAACTTCTTTCTGTTCATTGCATTCAACTAACAGAGTTTAACTTTACTTTTGATTGAGCAGTTCTGAAACACTCTTTCTGTAGAAAATGCAAGTGGACATTCAGGGCGCTAAGAGGCCTATAGTGGAAAAGGAATATTTTCAAATAAAAACTGCACAGAAGAAATCTGTGAAACTTCTTACTGTTCTGTGCATTCAACTAACAGAGTTGAACCTCAATTTTGATTGAGCAGTTCTGAAACACTCTTTCTGTAGAAAATACAAGTGGACATTCAGGGCGCTAAGAGGACTATAGTGGAAAAAGGAAAAAGTTCACATAAAAACTACACAGAAGCTATCTGTGAAACTTCTCTCTGTTCTGTGCATTCAAATAACGGAGTTGAACCTTACTTTTGATTGAGAAGTTCTGAAACACTCTTTCTGTAGAAAATGCAAGTGGACCTTCGGAGCGCTAAGAGGCCTATAGCGGAAAAAGTAATACCTTCAAATACAAACTACACAGAAGCATTCTGTGAAACTTCTTTCTGTTCTGTGCATTCAACTAACAGAGTTTAACCTTAATTTTGATTGAGCAGTTCTGAAACACTCTTTCTGTAGAAAATGCAATTGGACATTCAGGGCGCTATGCGGCCTATAGTGGAAAAGGAATATTTTCAAATAAAAACTGCACAGAAGAAATCTGTGAAACTTCTTACTGTTCTGTGCATTCAACTAACAGAGTTGAACCTCAGTTTTGATTGAGCAGTTCTGAAACACTCTTTCTGTAGAAAATACAAGTGGACATTCAAGGCGCTAAGAGGACTCTAGTGGAAAAAAGAAAAAGTTCACATAAAAACTACACAGAATCTATCTGTGAAACTTCTGTCTGTTCTGTGCATTCAACTAACGGACTTGAACCTTACTTTTGATTGAGGAGTTCTGAAACACTCTTTCTGTAGAAAATGCAAGTGGACCTTCGGAGCGCTAAGAGGCCTATAGCGGAAAAAGGAATACTTTCAAATACAAACTACACAGAAGGATTCTGTGAAACTTCTTTCTGTTCTTTGCATTCATCTAACAGAGTTGAACCTTACTTTTGATTGAGCACTTCTGAAACACCCTTTCTATAGAAAATGCAATTGGACATTCAGGGAGCTAAGAGGCCTATACTGGAAAAAGGAATATTTTCAAATAAAAACTGCACAGAAGCAATCTGCGAAACTTCTTACTGTTCTGTGCATTCAACTAACAGAGTTGAACCTTAGTTATTATTGAGCAGTTCTGAAACACTCTTTCTGTAGAAAATGCAAGTGAACATTCAGGGCGCTAAGAGGCCTATAGCGGAAAAATGAATATGTTCAAATAAAAACTACACAGAAGAAATCTGTGAAACTTCTTACTGTTCTGTGCATTCAACTAACAGAGTTGAACCTTAGTTTATATTGAGAAGTAATGAAACACTCTTTCTGCAGAAAATGCATGTGAACATTCAGGGCGCTAAGAGGCCTATAGTTGAGAAAGGTATATGTTCAAATAAAAACTACAAAGAAGCTATCTGTGAAACATCTTACAGTTCTGTGCATTCAACTGACAGAGTTCAACCTTACATTTGATTGAGCAGTTCTGAAACACCCTTTCTGTAGAAAATGCAAGTGGACATTCAGGGCGCTAAGAGGCCTATGGTGGAAAAAGGAACACCTTCAAATAAAAATTACACAGAAGCAATCTGTGAAACTTCTTACGGTTCTGTTCTTTAAACTAACACAGTTGAACCTTAATTTTGATTGAACAGTTCTGAAACACTCTTTCTGTAGAAAATGCAAGTGGACATTCATGGCTCTAAGAGGCCTATAGTGGACAAGGGAATATCTTCAAACAAAAACTACAAAGAAGCAATCTGTGAAACTTCTTTCTGTTCTGTGCTTTCAACTAACAGAGTTGAACCTTAGTTTTGATTGAGCAGTTCTGAAACACTCTTTCTGTAGAAAATACAAGTGGACATTCAGGGCGCTAAGAGGCCTATAGTGGAAAAAGGAATAGGTTCAAATAAAAACTACACAGAAGATATCTGTGAAACTTCTCTCTGTTCTGTGCATTCAACTAACAGAGTTGAACCTTAGTTTGGATTGAGCAGTTCTGAAACACTCTTTCTGTAGAAAATGCAAGTGGACATTCATGGCGCTAAGAGGCCCATAGTAGAAAAAGGAATATCTTCAAACAAAAACTATACAGAAGCAATCTGTGAAACTTCTTTCTGTTCTGTGCATTCAACTAACAGAGTTGAACCTTACTTTTGATTGAGCAGTTCTGAAACACTCTTTCTGTAGAAAATGGACGTGGACCTTCGGAGCGCTAAGAGGCCTACAGCGGAAAAAGTAATATCTTCAAATAAAAACTACACAGAAGCATTCTGTGAAACTTCTTTCTGTTCATTGCATTCAACTAACAGAGTTTAACTTTACTTTTGATTGAGCAGTTCTGAAACACTCTTTCTGTAGAAAATGCAAGTGGACATTCAGGGCGCTAAGAGGCCTATAGTGGAAAAGGAATATTTTCAAATAAAAACTGCACAGAAGAAATCTGTGAAACTTCTTACTGTTCTGTGCATTCAACTAACAGAGTTGAACCTCAATTTTGATTGAGCAGTTCTGAAACACTCTTTCTGTAGAAAATACAAGTGGACATTCAGGGCGCTAAGAGGACTATAGTGGAAAAAGGAAAAAGTTCACATAAAAACTACACAGAAGCTATCTGTGAAACTTCTCTCTGTTCTGTGCATTCAAATAACGGAGTTGAACCTTACTTTTGATTGAGAAGTTCTGAAACACTCTTTCTGTAGAAAATGCAAGTGGACCTTCGGAGCGCTAAGAGGCCTATAGCGGAAAAAGTAATACCTTCAAATACAAACTACACAGAAGCATTCTGTGAAACTTCTTTCTGTTCTGTGCATTCAACTAACAGAGTTTAACCTTAATTTTGATTGAGCAGTTCTGAAACACTCTTTCTGTAGAAAATGCAATTGGACATTCAGGGCGCTATGCGGCCTATAGTGGAAAAGGAATATTTCAAATAAAAACTGCACAGAAGAAATCTGTGAAACTTCTTACTGTTCTGTGCATTCAACTAACAGAGATTGAACCTCAGTTTTGATTGAGCAGTTCTGAAACACTCCTTCTGTAGAAAATACAAGTGGACAATTCAAGGCGCTAGAGGACTATAGTGGAAAAAAGAAAAAGTTCACATAAAAAACTACCAGAACTATCTGTGAAACTTCTGTCTGTTCTGTGCATTCAACTAACAGACTTGAACCTTACTTTTGATTGAGCAGTTCTGAAACACTCTTTCTGTAGAAAATGCAAGTGGACATTCGGAGCTAAGAGGCCTATAGCGGAAAAAGGAATACTTTCAAATAAAACTACACAGAAGGATTCTGTGAAACTTCTTTCTGTTCTTGCATTCAACTAACAGAGTTGAACCTTACTTTTGATTGAGCAGTTCTGAAACACCTTTCTGTAGAAAATGCAATTGGACATTCAGGGCGCTAAGAGGCCTATACGGAAAAAGGAATATTTTCAAATAAAAACTACACAGAAGCAATCTGTGAAACTTCTTACTGTTCTGTGCATTCAACTAACAGAGTTGAACCTTATTTATTATTGAGCAGTTCTGAAACACTCTTTCTGTAGAAAATGCAAGTGAACATTCAGGGCGCTAAGAGGCCTATAGTGGAAAAGAATATGTTCAAATAAAAACTACACAAAGAAATCTGTGAAACTTCTTACTGTTCTGTGCATTCAACTAACAGAGTTGAACCTTAGTTTATTGAGAGTTCTGAAACACTCTTTCTGTAGAAAATGCATGTGAACATTCAGGGCGCTAAGAGGCCTATAGTGGAAAAAGGAATTTCAAATAAAAACTACAAGAAGCATCTGTGAAACTTCTTACAGTTCTGTGTTCAACTACACACAGTTGAACCTTACATTTTGATTGAGCAGTTCTGAAACACTCTTTCTGTAGAAAATGCAAGTGGACATTCAGGGCGCTAAGAGGCCTATGTGGAAAAAGGAATACTTCAAATAAAAATACAAGAAGCAATCTGTGAAACTTCTTACGTTCTGTGCTTTAACTAACAGAGTTGAACCTTAATTTTGATTGAACAGTTCTGAAACACTCTTTCTGTAGAAAAA
>NW_022096202.1:0-15636 GCF_006542625.1 Nomascus leucogenys
GGCCTATAGTGGAAAAAGGAATATCTTCAAATAAAAACTACACAGAAGCATTCTGTGAAACTTCTTTCTTCTGTGCATTCAACTAACAGAGTTGAAGCTTACTTTTGATTGAGCAGTTCTGAAACACTCTTTCTGTAGAAACTGCAAGTGGACATTCGAGCGTAAGGGCCTATAGTGGAAAAAGGAATATCTTCAAATAAAAACTACACAGAAGCATTCTGTGAAACTTCTGTTCTGTCTTCCAACTAACAGAGTTGAAGCTTACTTTTGATTGAGCAGTTCTGAAACACTCTTTCTGTAGAAACTGCAAGTGGACATTCGAGCGTAAGGGCCTATAGTGGAAAAAGGAATATCTTCAAATAAAAACTACACAGAAGCATTCTGTGAAACTTCTTTCTGTTCTGTGCATTCAACTAACAGAGTTGAAGCTTACTTTTGATTGAGCAGTTCTGAAACACTCTTTCTGTAGAAACTGCAAGTGGACATTCGAGCGCTAAGGGCTATAGTGGAAAAAGGAATATCTTCAAATAAAAACTACACAGAAGCATTCTGTGAAACTTCTTTCTGTTCTGTCATTCAACTAACAGATTTGAAGCTTACTTTTGATTGAGCAGTTCTGAAACACTCTTTCTGTAGAAACTGCAAGTGGACATTCGAGCTAAGGGCCTATAGTGGAAAAAGGAATATCTTCAAATAAAAACTACACAGAAGCATTCTGTGAAACTTCTTTCTTCTGTCCATTCAACTAACAGAGTTGAAGCTTACTTTTGATTGAGCAGTTCTGAAACATCTTTCTGTAGAAACTGCAAGTGGACATTCGAGCGCTAAGGGCCTATAGTGGAAAAAGGAATATCTTCAAATAAAAACTACACAGAAGCATTCTGTGAAACTTCTTTCTGTTCTGTGCATTCAACTAACAGAGTTGAAGCTTACTTTTGATTGAGCAGTTCTGAAACACTCTTTCTGTAGAAACTGCAAGTGGACATTCGAGCTAAGGGGCCTATAGTGGAAAAAGGAATATCTTCAAATAAAAACTACACAGAAGCATTCTGTGAAACTTCTTTCTGTTCTGTCATTCAACTAACAGAGTTGAAGCTTACTTTTGATTGAGCAGTTTGAAACACTCTTTCTGTAGAAACTGCAAGTGGACATTCGAGCGCTAAGGGCCTATAGTGGAAAAAGGAATATCTTCAAATAAAAACTACACAGAAGCATTCTGTGAAACTTCTTTCGTTCTGTGCATTCAACTAACAGAGTTGAAGCTTACTTTTGATTGAGCAGTTCTGAAACACTCTTTCTGTAGAAACTGCAAGTGGACATTCGAACGCTAAGGGGCCTATAGTGGAAAAAGGAATATCTTCAAATAAAAACTACACAGAAGCATTCTGTGAAACTTCTTTCTGTTCTGTGCATTCAACTAACAGAGTTGAAGCTTACTTTTGATTGAGCAGTTCTGAAACACTCTTTCTGTAGAAACTGCAAGTGGACATTCTGAACGCTAAGGGCCTATAGGGAAAAAGGAATATCTTCAAATAAAAACTACACAGAAGCATTCTGTGAAACTTCTTTCTGTTCTGTGCATTCAACTAACAGAGTTGAAGCTTACTTTTGATTGAGCAGTTCTGAAACACTCTTTCTGTAGAAACTGCAAGTGGACATTCTGAGCGCTAAGGGGCCTATAGTGGAAAAAGGAATATCTTCAAATAAAAACTACACAGAAGCATTCTGTGAAACTTCTTTCTGTTCTGTGCATTCAACTAACAGAGTTGAAGCTTACTTTTGATTGAGCAGTTCTGAAACTCTTTCTGTAGAAACTGCAAGTGGACATTCGAGCTAAGGGCCTATAGTGGAAAAAGGAATATCTTCAAATAAAAACTACACAGAAGCATTCTGTGAAACTTCTTTCTGTTCTGCATTCAACTAACAGAGTTGAAGCTTACTTTTGATTGAGCAGTTCTGAAACACTCTTTCTGTAGAAACTGCAAGTGACATTCTGAGCGCTAAGGGCCTATAGTGGAAAAAGGAATATCTTCAAATAAAAACTACACAGAAGCATTCTGTGAAACTTCTTTCTGTTCTGTGCATTCAACTAACAGAGTTGAAGCTTACTTTTGATTGAGCAGTTCTGAAACACTCTTTCTGTAGAAACTGCAAGTGGACATTCTGAGCTCTTATGGGCCTTTAGTGGAAAAAGGAATATCTTCAAATAAAAACTACACAGAAGCATTCTGTGAAACTTCTTTCTGTTCTGTCATTCAACTAACAGAGTTGAAGCTTACTTTTGATTGAGCAGTTCTGAAACACTCTTTCTGTAGAAACTGCAAGTGGACATTCGAGCGCTAAGGGCCTATAGTGGAAAAAGGAATATCTTCAAATAAAAACTACACAGAAGCATTCTGTGAAACTTCTGTTCTGTGCATTCAACTAACAGAGTTGAAGCTTACTTTTGATTGAGCAGTTCTGAAACACTCTTTCTGTAGAAACTGCAAGTGGACATTCGGACGCTAAGGGCCATAGTGGAAAAAGGAATATCTTCAAATAAAAACTACACAGAAGCATTCTGTGAAACTTCTTTCTGTTCTGTGCATTCAACTAACAGATTGAAGCTTACTTTTGATTGAGCAGTTCTGAAACACTCTTTCTGTAGAAACTGCAAGTGGACATTCGAGCTAAGGGCCTATAGTGGAAAAAGGAATATCTTCAAATAAAAACTACACAGAAGCATTCTGTGAAACTTCTTTCTTTGTCATTCAACTAAGAGTTTGAAGCTTACTTTTGATTGAGCAGTTCTGAAACACTCTTTCTGTAGAAACTGCAAGTGGACATTCGAGCGCTAAGGGCCTATAGTGGAAAAAGGAATATCTTCAAAAAAACTACACAGAAGCATTCTGTGAAACTTCTTTCTGTTCTGTCATTCAACTAACAGAGTTGAAGCTTACTTTTGATTGAGCAGTTCTGAAACACTCTTTCTGTAGAAACTGCAAGTGGACATTCTGAGCTAAGGGCCTATAGTGGAAAAAGGAATACTTCAAATAAAAACTACACAGAAGCATTCTGTGAAACTTCTTTCTCTTCTGTGCATTCAACTAACAGAGTTGAAGCTTACTTTTGATTGAGCAGTTCTGAAACACTCTTTCTGTAGAAACTGCAAGTGGACATTCGAGCGCTAAGGGGCCTATAGTGGAAAAGGAATATCTTCAAATAAAAACTACACAGAAGCATTCTGTGAAACTTCCTGTTCTGTGCATTCAACTAACAGAGTTGAAGCTTACTTTTGATTGAGCAGTTCTGAAACACTCTTTCTGTAGAAACTGCAAGTGGACATTCGAGCGCTAAGGGCCTATAGTGGAAAAAGGAATATCTTCAAATAAAAACTACACAGAAGCATTCTGTGAAACTTCTTTCTGTTCTGTCATTCAACTAACAGAGTTGAAGCTTACTTTTGATTGAGCAGTTTGAAACACTCTTTCTGTAGAAACTGCAAGTGGACATTCGAGCTAAGGGCCTAGTGGAAAAAGGAATATCTTCAAATAAAAACTACACAGAAGCATTCTGTGAAACTTCTTTGTTCTGTGCATTCAACTAACAGAGTTTGAAGCTTACTTTTGATTGAGCAGTTCTGAAACACTCTTTCTGTAGAAACTGCAAGTGGACATTCTGAACGCTAAGGGCCTATAGTGGAAAAAGGAATATCTTCAAATAAAAACTACACAGAAGCATTCTGTGAAACTTCTTCTGTTCTGTGCATTCAACTAACAGAGTTGAAGCTTACTTTTGATTGAGCAGTTCTGAAACACTCTTTCTGTAGAAACTGCAAGTGGACATTCTGAGCGCTAAGGGCCTATAGTGGAAAAAGGAATATCTTCAAATAAAAACTACACAGAAGCATTCTGTGAAACTTCTTTCTGTTCTGTGCATTCAACTAACAGAGTTGAAGCTTACTTTTGATTGAGCAGTTCTGAAACACTCTTTCTGTAGAAACTGCAAGTGGACATTCTGAGCGCTAAGGGGCCTATAGTGGAAAAAGGAATATCTTCAAATAAAAACACAGAAGCATTCTGTGAAACTTCTTTCTCTTCTGTGCATTCAACTAACAGAGTTGAAGCTTACTTTTGATTGAGCAGTTCTGAAACACTCTTTCTGTAGAAACTGCAAGTGGACATTCGAGCTAAGGGCCTATAGTGGAAAAAGGAATATCTTCAAATAAAAACTACACAGAAGCATTCTGTGAAACTTCTTTCTGTTCTGCATTCAACTAACAGAGTTGAAGCTTACTTTTGATTGAGCAGTTCTGAAACACTCTTTCTGTAGAAACTGCAAGTGGACATTCGAGCGCTAAGGGCCTATAGTGGAAAAAGGGATATCTTCAAATAAAACTACACAGAAGCATTCTGTGAAACTTCTTTCTGTTCTGTGCATTCAACTAACAGATTTGAAGCTTACTTTTGATTGAGCAGTTCTGAAACACTCTTTCTGTAGAAACTGCAAGTGGACATTCGAGCTAAGGGCCTATAGTGGAAAAAGGAATATCTTCAAATAAAAACTACACAGAAGCATTCTGTGAAACTTCTTTCTGTTCTGTGCATTCAACTAACAGAGTTGAAGCTTACTTTTGATTGAGCAGTTCTGAAACAGTCTTTCTGTAGAAACTGCAAGTGGACATTCTGAGCGTAAGGGCCTATAGTGGAAAAAGGAATATCTTCAAATAAAAACTACACAGAAGCATTCTGTGAAACTTCTTTCTGTTCTGTGCATTCAACTAACAGAGTTGAAGCTTACTTTTGATTGAGCAGTTCTGAAACACTCTTTCTGTAGAAACTGCAAGTGGACATTCGAGCTAAGGGCCATAGTGGAAAAAGGAATATCTTCAAATAAAAACTACACAGAAGCATTCTGTGAAACTTCTTTCTGTTCTGTGCATTCAACTAACAGATTGAAGCTTACTTTTGATTGAGCAGTTCTGAAACACTCTTTCTGTAGAAACTGCAAGTGGACATTCGAGCGTAAGGGCCTATAGTGGAAAAAGGAATATCTTCAAATAAAACTACACAGAAGCATTCTGTGAAACTTCTTTCTTCTGTCATTCAACTAAGAGTTTGAAGCTTACTTTTGATTGAGCAGTTCTGAAACACTCTTTCTGTAGAAACTGCAAGTGGACATTCGAGCGCTAAGGGCCTATAGTGGAAAAAGGAATATCTTCAAATAAAACTACACAGAAGCATTCTGTGAAACTTCTTTCTGTTCTGTCATTCAACTAACAGAGTTGAAGCTTACTTTTGATTGAGCAGTTCTGAAACACTCTTTCTGTAGAAACTGCAAGTGGACATTCTGAGCTAAGGGCCTATAGTGGAAAAAGGAATATCTTCAAATAAAAACTACACAGAAGCATTCTGTGAAACTTCTTTCTCTTCTGTCCATTCAACTAACAGAGTTGAAGCTTACTTTTGATTGAGCAGTTCTGAAACACTCTTTCTGTAGAAACTGCAAGTGGACATTCAGAGCGCTAAGGGGCCTATAGTGGAAAAAGGAATATCTTCAAATAAAAACTACACAGAAGCATTCTGTGAAACTTCTTCTGTTCTGTGCATTCAACTAACAGAGTTGAAGCTTACTTTTGATTGAGCAGTTCTGAAACACTCTTTCTGTAGAAACTGCAAGTGGACATTCGAGCGCTAAGGGCCTATAGTGGAAAAAGGAATATCTTCAAATAAAACTACACAGAAGCATTCTGTGAAACTTCTTTCTGTTCTGTCATTCAACTAACAGAGTTGAAGCTTACTTTTGATTGAGCAGTTCTGAAACACTCTTTCTGTAGAAACGGAAGTGGACATTCGAAGGGCTAAGGGCCTATAGTGGAAAAAGGAATATCTTCAAATAAAAACTACACAGAAGCATTCTGTGAAACTTCTTGTTCTGTGCATTCAACTAACAGATTGAAGCTTTTTGATTGAGCAGTTCTGAAACACTCTTTCTGTAGAAACTGCAAGTGGACATTCTGAACGCTAAGGGCCTATACTGGAAAAAGGAATATCTTCAAATAAAAACTACACAGAAGCATTCTGTGAAACTTCTTCTGTTCTGTGCATTCAACTAACAGAGTTGAAGCTTACTTTTGATTGAGCAGTTCTGAAACACTCTTTCTGTAGAAACTGCAAGTGGACATTCTGAGCGCTAAGGGGCCTATAGTGGAAAAAGGAATATCTTCAAATAAAAACTACACAGAAGCATTCTGTGAAACTTCTTTCTGTTCTGTGCATTCAACTAACAGAGTTGAAGCTTACTTTTGATTGAGCAGTTCTGAAACACTCTTTCTGTAGAAACTGCAAGTGACATTCGAGCGCTAAGGCCATAGTGGAAAAAGGAATATCTTCAAATAAAAACTACACAGAAGCATTCTGTGAAACTTCTTTCTTTCTGTGCATTCAACTAACAGATTGAAGCTTACTTTTGATTGAGCAGTTCTGAAACTCTTTTCTGTAGAAACTGCAAGTGGACATTCGAGCGTAAGGGGCCTATAGTGGAAAAAGGAATATCTTCAAATAAAAACTACACAGAAGCATTCTGTGAAACTTCTTTCTGTTCTGTGCATTCAACTAACAGAGTTGAAGCTTACTTTTGATTGAGCAGTTCTGAAACACTTTCTGTAGAAACTGCAAGTGGACATTCGAGCGCTAAGGGGCCTATAGTGGAAAAAGGAATATCTTCAAATAAAACTACACAGAAGCATTCTGTGAAACTTCTTTCTGTTCTGTGCATTCAACTAACAGGTTGAAGCTTACTTTGATTGAGCAGTTCTGAAACACTCTTTCTGTAGAAACTGCAAGTGGACATTCTGAGCTAAGGGCCTATAGTGGAAAAAGGAATACTTCAAATAAAAACTACACAGAAGCATTCTGTGAAACTTCTTTCTTCTGTCATTCAACTAACAGAGTTGAAGCTTACTTTTGATTGAGCAGTTCTGAAATCTTTCTGTAGAAACTGCAAGTGGACATTCGAGCGTAAGGGCCTATAGTGGAAAAAGGAATATCTTCAAATAAAAACTACACAGAAGCATTCTGTGAAACTTCTTTCTGTTCTGTGCATTCAACTAACAGAGTTGAAGCTTACTTTTGATTGAGCAGTTCTGAAACACTCTTTCTGTAGAAACTGCAAGTGGACATTCGAGCGCTAAGGGCCATAGTGGAAAAAGGAATATCTTCAAATAAAAACTACACAGAAGCATTCTGTGAAATTCTTTCTGTTCTGTGCATTCAACTAACAGATTGAAGCTTACTTTTGATTGAGCAGTTCTGAAACACTCTTTCTGTAGAAACTGCAAGTGGACATTCGAGCTAAGGGCCTATAGTGGAAAAAGGAATATCTTCAAATAAAAACTACACAGAAGCATTCTGTGAAACTTCTTTCTTCTGTCATTCAACTAAGAGTTGAAGCTTACTTTTGATTGAGCAGTTCTGAAACACTCTTTCTGTAGAAACTGCAAGTGGACATTCAGCTAAGGGCCTATAGTGGAAAAAGGAATATCTTCAAATAAAAACTACACAGAAGCATTCTGTGAAACTTCTTTCTGTTCTGTGCATTCAACTAACAGAGTTGAAGCTTACTTTTGATTGAGCAGTTCTGAAACACTCTTTCTGTAGAAACTGCAAGTGGACATTCGAGCTAAGGGCCTATAGTGGAAAAAGGAATATCTTCAAATAAAAACTACACAGAAGCATTCTGTGAAACTTCTTTCTGTTCTGTCATTCAACTAACAGAGTTGAAGCTTACTTTTGATTGAGCAGTTCTGAAACATCTTTCTGTAGAAACTGCAAGTGGACATTCGAGCGTAAGGGCCTATAGTGGAAAAAGGAATATCTTCAAATAAAAACTACACAGAAGCATTCTGTGAAACTTCTTTCTGTTCTGTGCATTCAACTAACAGAGTTGAAGCTTACTTTTGATTGAGCAGTTCTGAAACACTCTTTCTGTAGAAACTGCAAGTGGACATTCGAGCGCTAAGGGCCTATAGTGGAAAAAGGAATATCTTCAAATAAAACTACACAGAAGCATTCTGTGAAACTTCTTTCTGTTCTGTGCATTCAACTAACAGAGTTTGAAGCTTACTTTTGATTGCAGTTCTGAAACACTCTTTCTGTAGAAACTGCAAGTGGACATTCGAGCCTAAGGGCCTATAGTGGAAAAAGGAATATCTTCAAATAAAAATACACAGAAGCATTCTGTGAAACTTCTTTCTGTTCTGTGCATTCAACTAACAGAGTTTGAAGCTTACTTTTGATTGAGCAGTTCTGAAACACTCTTTCTGTAGAAACTGCAAGTGGACATTCGAGCGCTAAGGGCCTATAGTGGAAAAAGGAATATCTTCAAATAAAACTACACAGAAGCATTCTGTGAAACTTCTTCTGTTCTGTGCATTCAACTAACAGAGTTGAAGCTTACTTTTGATTGAGCAGTTCTGAAACACTCTTTCTGTAGAAACTGCAAGTGGACATTCTGAGCGCTAAGGGCCTATAGTGGAAAAAGGAATATCTTCAAATAAAAACTACACAGAAGCATTCTGTGAAACTTCTTTCTGTTCTGTCATTCAACTAACAGAGTTGAAGCTTACTTTTGATTGAGCAGTTCTGAAACACTCTTTCTGTAGAAACTGCAAGTGACATTGAGCTAAGGGCCTATAGTGGAAAAAGGAATATCTTCAAATAAAAACTACACAGAAGCATTCTGTGAAACTTCTTTCTGTTCTGTGCATTCAACTAACAGAGTTGAAGCTTACTTTTGATTGAGCAGTTCTGAAACACTCTTTCTGTAGAAACTGCAAGTGGACATTCTGAGCTAAGGGCCTATAGTGGAAAAAGGAATATCTTCAAATAAAACTACACAGAAGCATTCTGTGAAACTTCTTCTGTTCTGTGCATTCAACTAACAGAGTTGAAGCTTACTTTTGATTGAGCAGTTCTGAAACACTCTTTCTGTAGAAACTGCAAGTGGACATTCGAGCGCTAAGGGCCTATAGTGGAAAAAGGAATATCTTCAAATAAAAACTACACAGAAGCATTCTGTGAAACTTCTTTCTGTTCTGTGCATTCAACTAACAGAGTTGAAGCTTACTTTTGATTGAGCAGTTCTGAAACACTCTTTCTGTAGAAACTGCAAGTGGACATTCGAGCGCTAAGGGCCATAGTGGAAAAGGAATATCTTCAAATAAAACTACACAGAAGCATTCTGTGAAACTTCTTTCTCTTCTGTGCATTCAACTAACAGATTGAAGCTTACTTTTGATTGAGCAGTTCTGAAACACTCTTTCTGTAGAAACTGCAAGTGGACATTCGAGCGTAAGGGCCTATAGTGGAAAAAGGAATATCTTCAAAAAAACTACACAGAAGCATTCTGTGAAACTTCTTTCTGTTCTGTCATTCAACTAACAGAGTTGAAGCTTACTTTTGATTGAGCAGTTCTGAAACACCTTTCTGTAGAAACTGCAAGTGGACATTCGAGCGCTAAGGGCCTATAGTGGAAAAAGGAATATCTTCAAATAAAAACTACACAGAAGCATTCTGTGAAACTTCTTTCTGTTCTGATTCAACTAACAGATTGAAGCTTACTTTTGATTGAGCAGTTCTGAAACACTCTTTCTGTAGAAACTGCAAGTGGACATTCGAGCTAAGGGCCTATAGTGGAAAAAGGAATATCTTCAAATAAAACTACACAGAAGCATTCTGTGAAACTTCTTTCTCTTCTGTCATTCAACTAACAGAGTGAAGCTTACTTTTGATTGAGCAGTTCTGAAACATCTTTCTGTAGAAACTGCAAGTGGACATTCGAGCGCTAAGGCCTATAGTGGAAAAAGGAATATCTTCAAATAAAAACTACACAGAAGCATTCTGTGAAACTTCTTTCTGTTCTGTGCATTCAACTAACAGAGTTGAAGCTTACTTTTGATTGAAGTTCTGAAACACTCTTTCTGTAGAAACTGCAAGTGGACATTCGAGCTAAGGGGCCTATAGTGGAAAAAGGAATATCTTCAAATAAAAACTACACAGAAGCATTCTGTGAAACTTCTTTCTGTTCTGTCATTCAACTAACAGAGTTGAAGCTTACTTTTGATTGAGCAGTTCTGAAACATCTTTCTGTAGAAACTGCAAGTGGACATTCGAGCTAAGGGCCTATAGTGGAAAAAGGAATATCTTCAAATAAAAACTACACAGAAGCATTCTGTGAAACTTCTTTCTGTTCTGTGCATTCAACTAACAGAGTTGAAGCTTACTTTTGATTGAGCAGTTCTGAAACACTCTTTCTGTAGAAACTGCAAGTGGACATTCGAGCGCTAAGGGCCTATAGTGGAAAAAGGAATATCTTCAAATAAAAACTACACAGAAGCATTCTGTGAAACTTCTTCTGTTCTGTGCATTCAATAACAGAGTTGAAGCTTACTTTTATTGAGCAGTTCTGAAACACTCTTTCTGTAGAAACTGCAAGTGGACATTCGAGCGCTAAGGGGCCTATAGTGGAAAAAGGAATATCTTCAAATAAAAACTACACAGAAGCATTCTGTGAAACTTCTTTCTGTTCTGTGCATTCAACTAACAGAGTTGAAGCTTACTTTTGATTGAGCAGTTCTGAAACACTCTTTCTGTAGAAACTGCAAGTGACATTCGAGCGCTAAGGGCCTATAGTGGAAAAAGGAATATCTTCAAATAAAAACTACAGAGAAGCATTCTGTGAAACTTCTTGTTCTGTGCATTCAACTAACAGATTGAAGCTTACTTTTGATTGAGCAGTTCTGAAACACTCTTTCTGTAGAAACTGCAAGTGGACATTCTGAACGCTAAGGGTCCTATAGTGGAAAAAGGAATATCTTCAAAAAAAAACTACACAGAAGCATTCTGTGAAACTTCTTTCTGTTCTGTGCATTCAACTAACAGAGTTGAAGCTTACTTTTGATTGAGCAGTTCTGAAACACTCTTTCTGTAGAAACTGCAAGTGGACATTCTGAGCGCTAAGGGGCCTATAGTGGAAAAAGGAATATCTTCAAATAAAAACTACACAGAAGCATTCTGTGAAACTTCTTTCTGTTCTGTGCATTCAACTAACAGAGTTGAAGCTTACTTTTGATTGAGCAGTTCTGAAAAACTCTTTCTGTAGAAACTGCAAGTGGACATTCGGAGCGCTAAGGGGCCTATAGTGGAAAAAGGAATATCTTCAAATAAAAACTACACAGAAGCATTCTGTGAAACTTCTTTTCTTCTGTGCATTCAACTAACAGAGTTGAAGCTTACTTTTGATTGAGCAGTTCTGAAACACTCTTTCTGTAGAAACTGCAAGTGGACATTCGGAGATAAGGGCCTATAGTGGAAAAAGGAATATCTTCAAATAAAACTACACAGAAGCATTCTGTGAAACTTCTTTCTGTTCTGTGCATTCAACTAACAGAGTTGAAGCTTACTTTTGATTGAGCAGTTCTGAAACACTCTTTCTGTAGAAACTGCAAGTGGACATTCGAGCGCTAAGGGGCCTATAGTGGAAAAAGGAATATCTTCAAATAAAACTACACAGAAGCATTCTGTGAAACTTCTTTCTGTTCTGTGCATTCAACTAACTTGAAGCTTACTTTGATTGAGCAGTTCTGAAACACTCTTTCTGTAGAAACTGCAAGTGGACATTCTGAAGCTAAGGGCCTATATGGAAAAAGGAATATCTTCAAATAAAAACTACACAGAAGCATTCTGTGAAACTTCTTTCTCTTCTGTGCATTCAACTAACAGATTGAAGCTTACTTTTGATTGAGCAGTTCTGAAACATCTTTCTGTAGAAACTGCAAGTGGACATTCTGAGCTAAGGGCCTATAGTGGAAAAAGGAATATCTTCAAATAAAACTACAAGAAGCATTCTGTGAAACTTCTTTCTGTTCTGTGCATTCAACTAACAGAGTTGAAGCTTACTTTATTGAGCAGTTCTGAAACACTCTTTCTGTAGAAACTGCAAGTGGACATTCGAGCGCTAAGGGCCTATAGTGGAAAAAGGAATATCTTCAAATAAAAACACAGAAGCATTCTGTGAAACTTCTTTCTGTTCTGTGCATTCAACTAACAGAGTTGAAGCTTACTTTTGATTGAGCAGTTCTGAAACACTCTTTCTGTAGAAACTGCAAGTGGACATTCGAGCGCTAAGGGCCTATAGTGGAAAAGGAATATCTTCAAATAAAAACTACACAGAAGCATTCTGTGAAACTTCTTTCTGTTCTGTCATTCAACTAACAGAGTTGAAGCTTACTTTTGATTGAGCAGTTCTGAAACACTCTTTCTGTAGAAACTGCAAGTGGACATTCGAGCGCTAAGGGCCTATAGTGGAAAAAGGAATATCTTCAAATAAAACTACACAGAAGCATTCTGTGAAACTTCTTTCTGTTCTGCATTCAACTAACAGAGTTGAAGCTTACTTTTGATTGAGCAGTTCTGAAACACTCTTTCTGTAGAAACTGCAAGTGGACATTCGAGCTAAGGGCCTATAGTGGAAAAAGGAAATCTTCAAATAAAACTACACAGAAGCATTCTGTGAAACTTCTTTCTGTTCTGTCATTCAACTAACAGAGTTTGAAGCTTACTTTTGATTGAGCAGTTCTGAAACACTCTTTCTGTAGAAACTGCAAGTGGACATTCTGAGCGAAGGGCCATAGTGGAAAAAGGAATATCTTCAAATAAAAACTACACAGAAGCATTCTGTGAAACTTCTTTCTGTTCTGTCATTCAACTAACAGAGTTGAAGCTTACTTTTGATTGAGCAGTTCTGAAACACTCTTTCTGTAGAAACTGCAAGTGGACATTCGAGCGCTAAGGGCCTATAGTGGAAAAAGGAATATCTTCAAATAAAAACTACACAGAAGCATTCTGTGAAACTTCTTTCTGTTCTGTCATTCAACTAACAGAGTTGAAGCTTACTTTTGATTGAGCAGTTCTGAAACACTCTTTCTGTAGAAACTGCAAGTGGACATTCGAGCCTAAGGGCCTATAGTGGAAAAAGGAATATCTTCAAATAAAAACTACACAGAAGCATTCTGTGAAACTTCTTTCTGTTCTGTGCATTCAACTAACAGATTGAAGCTTACTTTTGATTGAGCAGTTCTGAAACACTCTTTCTGTAGAAACTGCAAGTGGACATTCGAACGCTAAGGGCCTATAGTGGAAAAAGGAATATCTTCAAATAAAAACTACACAGAAGCATTCTGTGAAACTTCTTCTGTTCTGTGCATTCAACTAACAGAGTTGAAGCTTACTTTTGATTGAGCAGTTCTGAAACACTCTTTCTGTAGAAACTGCAAGTGGACATTGAACGCTAAGGGCCTATAGTGGAAAAAGGAATATCTTCAAATAAAAACTACACAGAAGCATTCTGTGAAACTTCTTCTGTTCTGTGCATTCAACTAACAGAGTTGAAGCTTACTTTTGATTGAGCAGTTCTGAAACACTCTTTCTGTAGAAACTGCAAGTGGACATTCGAGCGCTAAGGGCCTATAGTGGAAAAAGGAATATCTTCAAATAAAAACTACACAGAAGCATTCTGTGAAACTTCTTTCTGTTCTGTGCATTCAACTAACAGTTTGAAGCTTACTTTTGATTGAGCAGTTCTGAAACACTCTTTCTGTAGAAACTGCAAGTGGACATTCGAGCTAAGGGCCTATAGTGGAAAAAGGAATATCTTCAAATAAAACTACACAGAAGCATTCTGTGAAACTTCTTTCTGTTCTGTGCATTCAACTAACAGTTGAAGCTTACTTTTGATTGAGCAGTTCTGAAACACTTTCTGTAGAAACTGCAAGTGCATTCGAGCGCTAAGGGGCCTATAGTGGAAAAAGGAATATCTTCAAATAAAACTACACAGAAGCATTCTGTGAAACTTCTTTCTGTTCTGTGCATTCAACTAACAGAGTTGAAGCTTACTTTGATTGAGCAGTTCTGAAACACTCTTTCTGTAGAAACTGCAAGTGGACATTCGAGCTAAGGGCCTATAGTGGAAAAAGGAATATCTTCAAATAAAAACTACACAGAAGCATTCTGTGAAACTTCTTTCTGTTCTGTCCATTCAACTAACAGAGTTGAAGCTTACTTTTGATTGAGCAGTTCTGAAACATCTTTCTGTAGAAACTGCAAGTGGACATTCTGAGCGTAAGGGCCTATAGTGGAAAAAGGAATATCTTCAAATAAAAAACTACACAGAAGCATTCTGTGAAACTTCTTTCTGTTCTGTGCATTCAACTAACAGAGTTGAAGCTTACTTTTGATTGAGCAGTTCTGAAACACTCTTTCTGTAGAAACTGCAAGTGGACATTCAGAGCGCTAAAAGGCCTATAGTGGAAAAAGGAATATCTTCAAATAAAAACTACACAGAAGCATTCTGTGAAACTTCTTTCTGTTCTGTGCATTCAACTAACAGAGTTGAAGCTTACTTTTGATTGAGCAGTTCTGAAACACTCTTTCTGTAGAAACTGCAAGTGGACATTCGAGCGCTAAGGGCCTATAGTGGAAAAAGGAATATCTTCAAATAAAAACTACACAGAAGCATTCTGTGAAACTTCTTCTCTTCTGTCCATTCAACTAGAGTTTGAAGCTTACTTTTGATTGAGCAGTTCTGAAACACTCTTTCTGTAGAAACTGCAAGTGGACATTCGAGCGCTAAGGGCCTATAGTGGAAAAGGAATATCTCAAATAAAAACTACACAGAAGCATTCTGTGAAACTTCTTTCTGTCTGTCATTCAACTAACAGAGTTGAAGCTTACTTTTGATTGAGCAGTTCTGAAACACTCTTTCTGTAGAAACTGCAAGTGGACATTCTGAAAGCTAATGGGCCTATAGTGGAAAAAGGAATATCTTCAAATAAAAACTACACAGAAGCATTCTGTGAAACTTCTTTCTCTTCTGTCCATTCAACAACAGAGTTGAAGCTCACTTTTGATTGAGCAGTTGTGAAACACTCTTTCTGTAGAAACTGCAAGTGGACATTCTGAGCGCTAAGGGCCTATAGGAAAAAGAATATCTTCAAAAAAAACTACACAGAAGCATTCTGTGAAACTTCTTCTGTTCTGTGCATTCAACAAACAGAGTTGAAGCTTACTTTGATTGAGCAGTTCTGAAACACTCTTTCTGTAGAAACTGCAAGTGGACATTCGAGCGCTAAGGGCCTTAGTGGAAAAGGAATATCTTCAAATAAAACTACACAGAAGCATTCTGTGAAACCTTTTTCTGTTCTGTGCATTCAACTAACAGAGTTGAAGCTTACTTTTGATTGAGCAGTTTGAAACACTCTTTCTGTAGAAAACTGCAAGTTGGACATTCCGAGCCTAAGGGCCTTAGTGGAAAAGGAATATCTTCAAATAAAAACTACAGAGAAGCATTCTGTGAAACTTCTTTCTGTTCTGTCATTCAACTAACAGATTGAAGCTACTTTTGATTGAGCAGTTCTGAAACACTCTTTCTGTAGAAACTGCAAGTGGACATCTGAAAGCTAAGGGCCTAAGCTGGAAAAAGTAATATCTTCAAATAAAACTACACAGAGCATTCTGTGAAACTTCCTTTCTGTTCTGTGCATTCAAATAACAGAGTTGAAGCTTACTTTTTATTGAGCTGTTCTGAAACACTATTTATGTA
>NW_022096203.1:0-32615 GCF_006542625.1 Nomascus leucogenys
ACCATACACCCACACACACACCCCCACATACCCATACACACACCCCCCCACATACCCACACCCCCACATACCCATACACACACCCCACACACACCCACACCCTCACACCCACCACACACACCATACACACACCCCCCACACACCACCTCCCACCCCCACACACATACCCCCACCACACACCCATACACACCCACACCCCCACACACACCCCCACACACCCATACACACACACCCACCATACACCCACACACACACCCACACCCCCCACACACACACCCACACCCTCACACCCACCACACACCCATACACACACCCCACACACCCTCCCACCCCCTCACACACATACCCCCACCACACACCCATACACACCCACACCCCCCACACACCCATACACACACACACCCCCACACCCACTACACACCCATACACACACCCACACCCCCACCACCCACACCCCCACACCCACCACACCCATACACACCCCCACACATACCCACACCCCCACACACACCCACACCCACCACACACCCCTACACACACCCCACACACACACCGCACACACCCACACCCCCACACCCACCACACCCCATACACACCCTCACACATACCCACACCCCCACACACACCCACACCCACCACACACCCCCACACACCCCATACACACCCCCACTCACCACACACCCATATACACACACACATACCCACCACACACCCCTACACACACCCATACACACCCCCACACACACCCACACTCACCACACACCCATATACACACACACATACCCACCACACACCCTCCCGCCCCCACACACATACCCCCACACACCCATACCCACCCACACCCCCTCACACACACCCACACCCCCACCACACACCCATATACACATACCCACACCCCCACCACACCCACACCCACCACACCCATACACACACCCCCACACACGCACACACACACCTCCCACCACACCCATACACACCCCAACCCCCCACACACCATACACACACACCCCCACACCACACCCACCCTCCCCCACACACCCCCACACACTCACATCCCCCACCACACCCATACACACCCCAACCCCATCACACACCCATACACACCCCAACCCCCCCACACCCACACACCCATACACACACACCCACAACCCCCCACACACACCCACATACCCATACACATACGCACCCACAACTCTCCCCGCCTCCCCACCGCCACACACACAGCCTCTCTGGGTCATAAGGTACTTCTACGTTAAGCGCAGAAAATTCCCTTTAGCCAGAAACAAGGCCCTAGCCACAACTATCCTGCAACTATCTGGTCCAGGAAGAGTTCGTTTTATTCATAAGTGAGGAGTAGGAATAATAAAAATTATTATTATAATTTTAAGAGTAGTACAGAGCCTGGAAATTATACAAATAAATAAGAAATGAAATAAGATAAACACATGACAAATGTTGAGCACATAAAGTTTATGAATATAATACATTCAAAGAAAATGCAGCAGAATGATCAGGCTGTGCATAACAGAGATGCAAAAATACAGGAAAACATGGCAGAGCAATAGAAGATGCTGAAACACGAGTTGACAGTGGTCAAAAGTGAAGTGGAAGAGAAAAGTGAAAATATCAGAGAAATGGGCTGGGTGCAGTGGCTCACACCTGTAATCCCAGCACTTTGGGAGGCTGAGGTGGGAGGATCACTTGAGGCCAGGAGTTCGAGGCCAGCCTGGCCAACATAATGAAAACTTGTATCATATAATGAACATAATGAAATCTTGTAAAACTACAAGAATTAGCCAGTTGTGGTGGCACACACCTGTAATCCCATCTACTTGGGAGGCTGAAGCATGAGAATTGCTTGAACTGGGAGTTGGAGGGTGCAGTGAGCCGAGAGCATGCCACTGCACTCCAGTTTGCGGAATAGATGGAGACTCTGTCTCAAAAAAGGAAAAATAAAAAATAAAAAATAAGTGGCATTTCTACTGAAGGCAGCACAAAGATTAGCCAATGCTGAAACAACAGTATGAGACACAGGATAAGATTGAGCAAACAAACAAAATAATTAAAAGTTAATAAAGAACTAAAAAGGATTAAGGAGAAAATAGCTTTATAAAATAGACAAAGGACATAAAACATACACAATAGATATTTGTAAAGAAGAGAATATAATCAAATAAAAAAAAATTCAAGGATATAATTCAAGTAAACTTCCAGAAAAAAAAGAAGACTTGAATCAAAAGTCTGAAAGACTGCACAATAATGTCCTAGGAAAACTAATGACCCTTTCAGCATACAAGAAGAAAGATCTGGCTGGGCATAGTGGCACACATCTGTAATCACAGCACTTTGGGAGGCCAAGGTGGGAGGATGGCTGGAGCCCAGGAGTTCAAGACCAGTGTGGGAAACACAGTGAGACCTCATCTCAATGGGGGAAAAAAAAATTAGCCAGGCATGGTGACATGTGCCTCTAGTTCCAGCTTTAAGGGAGGCTGAGAAGGGAGCATTGCTTGAGCCTGGGAGGTTAAGGCTCCAGTGAGCTATGATTGTGCCACTGCACTCCAGCCTGGACAACAGAGCAAGACCCTGTCTCAAAAAAAAAAAAAAAAAAAAGAAAGAAAAGAGGCCGAGTTATGTCAGATGTGGTCATAGATGTCTCCATATGAACAAACAACACAAGAAGACCCTAGAGTAAAGGCTGCAACATACTAAGTGGAAGAAGGTGTGACCCAATAATTTTATAACCACCACTTTTTAAAATTTTTATTTTTATGTTAAATTCCAGGATACATGTGCAGAACGTGCAGGTTTGTCACATAGGTAAATGTGCGCCATGGTATGGCCACCACATTTAAATCAGAGGGGTAACAAAGATTTCAGACATGCAATAAGTCAGGGATTCTAAGTTCCAAAGAACTTTTCCCTTTAAGATGGTATAGAGCATTGTTTTGCACCTTTTTTTTTTAAACTGCCACCCACAATAATGGGTGGCACAGTTCACTGTACACGGGGACTTGGTACACATCCACTACCTCTATCTCTATCTATACTGAAAAACATTTCAAAAAATATTACCATTACTATGAAAGATACATGTTATTTTTCTTCCATTCCATTCTATTCCATTTTACATCTTAAAACACGCTAGTCATGATGGACCAAATTGATTTCACAGCACCACTAATGGGTTGTAGCCTGAGGTTTAAAAAGTACTGAAGGATAAACTTTAGCTAACTAAAAGATGGAGAAAGTATCATTTAAAGGAAAGTCAAATAACAGGGGCTTAAGTATATTTGGGGTTTGAAGGCAAATAGAAGAAAAACTAAGCTAAAATTTGGTGGTAGGATGGAGACAGAAGTGTATTTATATTGCCATTGTTTATAATAGGGAGTCAATAAAGAAACAGCATTTAGAGGAAACAAAAGGAACATGCACAAAACAATATTCAAAGAAACAAAAATTATCTACTACAAATTAAAAGGTAAAAAGGAATACTAAAAACTGAAGCATAACATGACAGAACAAAGATAAAACATACTTATAATCTCAATAAATGTAAATGTACTAAAATCATCTATTAACAGCAAAGGCTAAGATTAAATCTCAGAGTAAAACCTAACCACGTCATATAGAGGAGACACACCTTTGGATATTCAAAGACAATCCCATATATAGCAGACAAAGAAAATGAAGTAAAAGCATGCGACCCAATGTAGTTTTGAACCAGTGTGGATTTAGGACCAAAACCATTACATGAATCAAAGAAAGTCATGTTAAAATGGCAGGAAATATAATTCACAGTGGAAACCCAAGTTATGAACATTTGTGGACTGAAAACCATAGCATCAAAGTTACCAAAACAAAAATGACAGGTAGTACAAAGAGAAATATGTACAGTATGAAACTAATTCACCTCTAGATGCAAGTCACAGAAAACAGACCAATATAAATAAGGATTAATAAGAATGTAATTAACAAAGTAGAACTAATTAAACCTTATTAAACTCTATACCTTAAACAGATAACATCATCTTTTCAATGCCCAAAGAACATCTAGAAAAGCTAGGACACAAAGAAAATTCCAAATGGATAGAAAGGATATGGATGACATGCAATGAAAATGAAACTGATGAGTAAAACAGAAAAGAAATGAACAGAAAAAACAAACCACTACCGCCAAAAAGTTTTAAAAACTTCCCTCTTCAATAGTTTCTGGGCCAGAGAAAATTAAAATCCAAAATTGCAGAATGTATAAATAAAAAACTATGAATGAAAGCAATACATACCAAAACCTACAGAATATGAAAATTCACGGCATTAAAATACTAAGGAAGAAAGAATGGATACAAATGCATTCAAGAAGAAGCAACAAGAAAAACCAAAAAACAAAGATAATAAAAGCAGAAACTGATCAACTGGAAAACAGAATATAACTAGTAAATAAATCTGGTAAGTTATTCACCAGGAAAAAAAACAAAAATAGCTAACTTAATTGGAAGTTAATTGGGAAAAGCAAAAAGTACAGAGTGGAAAAAGTATAAATACTAGGTAGCCATTAAAAAATGAGGTAACTGGCTTGGCATGGTGGCCCACACCTGTAATCCCAGCACTTTGGGAGGCCAAGGCGGGTGGGTTACCTGAGGTCAGGAGTTCAAGACCAGCCTGGCCAACATGGTAAAAACCCATCTCTACTAAAAATACAAAAAAATTAGCCGGGCATGGTGATGGGCGCCTGTAATCCCAGCTACTCAGGAGGCTGAGGCAGGAGAATCACTTGATGGAGACTGCAGTGAGCTGAGATTGCACCATTGCAGTCCAGCCTGGGCAACAGGAGTGAAACTCTCTAGAGAGAGAGAGAGACAGAGCTAATAAAAAATACACATATATAATAAAATGAGGTAAATATATGTATTGATATAATATGGAATATAATATTAAGTGAAAAACCGTAAAGAATAGCTAGCATTTGTGCTCAAAAACCAGAAAAGCTATATATGCACATGTGCTTGTTTATGCACAGAATACGTCAACAAAACTGGAGAAGAAGGTGCCAGGGCTGAAACCTGGCAGAGGAACTGCGTGATGAAGGGCAGGAGTGGCAGAGTGACTTACTTTTTACTTATTAAAGTTTTTTGCAAAACTATCAAAGCTTTGAACTTTGAAACATGAGCATATATCATTTGGTAAGCTGATTCTTAAAAATAATTTGTAATTATTTAGTCTATAAAGCTACAAAACTTTGGATACTTCTTTTGCTATTATTGGGAGCTAAGAGTTCAGTCTACAGTCTTAAAAAAAGTACTGAGCTTTTATCCCAATAGCTAGAATTCGATTTTATTTGTAAAATGCCTTATATTCTTTGAATCACTTAAACATACCCTATCTCATTTAATATATGTTAACAGTGAAGAAACTGGGGCAGTACTGCAATACTGGCATGACAGGCGAGGCCTCTGAGGCTCACAGGCCTTGGGTGACTTCTTTAAGGCCATTGGCTGCTAAGTGTCTCCTCTACCTTTCAAACAGGCCCCAGGCTCCTAGGATCCAGGATGTCAGGATTTCATATCTATCTATCTATCCATCCATCCATCCATCCATATTTTTTTTTGAGACGGAGTCTTGCTATGTCGCCCAGGCTAGAGTGCAGTGGTGTGATGTAGGCTCACTGCAACCTCCATCTCCTGGATTCAAGTGACTCTCCAGCCTCAGCCTCCCGAGTAGCTGGGATTACAAGCGTGCGCCACCATGCCTGGCTAATTTTTTTATTTTTAGTAGAGATGAGGTTTCACCATGTTGGCCAGGCTGGTCTCGAACTCCTGACTTCAAGTGATATACCTGCCTCAACTTCCTAAAGTGCTGGGATTACAGGCGTGAACCACCACGCCTGGCCAGGATTTCATAACTTTTGAGTTGTATCTGGCGATTTCATGAGTGCACAAAATGGCACCTCTGTTACTCACTGGGAACCTCCAATTAGGTCGGCTTCATCAGGGAAGACAATGATTGACATTTACCCTGTGTTATGGGCTGATTTGCATCCCCCTAAATTCCTATGTTGAAGTCCTAACCCGTAATCAGAAAGTGACTGTATTTGGAGGAAGTCTTTAAAGGTGTAATTAAGTTAAAATGAGGCCTTTTGGGTGGGCCCTGATCCAATGTGACTGGTGCCTTAGAGAAAGAACTGATTAGAACACAGACATACACAGAGAAAAGACCCCGTGAACAGACCCCGTGAACATACAGCCATCTGCAAGCCAAGGAGAGAGGCCTCAGAGGAGAAAGCAGCCCTGCTGACACCCTGCATCTCAGACTCCAGCACTGAAGTGTGAGAACATAAACTGCTATGGGTTAAGCCACCTAGTCTGTGCTACTTTGCTATGGCAGCCTGAGCAAACCAGTGCACCCTTCAGCTTTATGTACCTGAAATGTAATTATGTAATTTTAATTTAATATGTAATTGAAAATGTGATTTTAATTTAATTTAAAATATTAAAATACTTTCTGAGTCATCTGCAAAGCTCAGTCAAAAGAGAGACTCCGCTTTGCCTGCACCAGCATTTTCAGGAAAGCAACTCCGTGGTCAAGAATACGTGACTTGGAAGTACCTTTTCCCAGATGTTGAGTTGTCCTTCCAACAAATGAATTCTAATCTGTGAGAGCAAAAAGCTTGTTGATTTAGACTAATCCTCATGGTGTTACAGTTGTGAATGATGCATTGATATTTGATGCTTGCACATGTAAAAGGTTGACACTCTGACAGCTTGTTCTGCTAAGAGGACCAAGTGTATGCAGAAATGTCAAGAAGATATTCAACTTGGATGAGAATCAAGCTGTGTATTTCCTTATGTCTTTCTGTAGAAGTGACCTGAGCCAGCGGTTAGGCAGGACTAAAATCCAGGAAGGAAATTCTGCCACTGTGTGAATCTGGGCGACTAGCTGCATCTTGGATACCAAATAAGACAAGGAGCAGTGTTTTTCAGGCTTGACACAGAACACTACCTAGGGGGACACATCGGCCTCCCCCAGCAATCTGCCTTCTGTTCTCCACGGACCAGCTCTGTGTCCACGTGAAGACTCATGACCCAACATCCTCATCAATACAGTAAGACTTACAGACTGCTGTGAGGATTAAGTAGAATCATACATGTAAGAACTATGTAAACAATGTAAAATAAATTATAAAGAACTACACGAATGTAAGTTACCATTAATATTGTTGAATTAGATGGAAGATTACTGGACCAGTAATTGAGATTTCAAATCCTACGACCAATGTCGCTTTCTACATGTATGGTATACTTGCATTAAACATTGATTTAAAAAAAGATTCCTAATTCTGTCTCTGCTATAAATTAGTCTGGGTCCACTCACTTCTTGGGGCCTTAGTTTCCTCATCTGTAAAACAAAGGTGAACTGTATTATCTTATGTTAGTTGGAACATGCTAAAATTCTATGACCTATTTCTTACTACTCCATCCCTTGATAATAAGTAACATATTTTTTAAATGGGTATTTTGATATATAGATAGGGACACATCTCTTTGATGTGAAATGCCTGAGGTACCAAAGAACAAAAAGGGTTTTTGAGGTTCCTGGCTCTTTTGTGACTAGATTATACAGGGAATCCCAAATGATTGATGGGGTTTTATGAGGGAAGCTTTGGCTGGGAGACACTCTAGAAGATAAAAGTATTCTGTAAATTTCAGGTATAAAAGAAATACAGTGCTTCAAGTACAGCTTCCCTCCTTATTCATACACAATGTGATTCTTATGAAAATTCAGAACACAGATTTTGTCGATCCCAAAGCCAGGCTTGAATCCGAACTCTGCCTATAATTCTGCTAGCTACGAGATCGTGGGCAATTTCCTTCCCTCTCTACACCTCAGCCTCTTAAACAGGCATAATGAGAAGTGCACAGTGCACATCTGCCACATATCATCACCATCATCATCATCATCATCATCGCCATCAGGGCTAGCACATCAATCAAATCTCTGCTCTGCTCTATCCTTTGGTTTATATTGTCAATGACTAGGGGCATGTTTAACGTATTTGTTAGTGCCCAGCATAATGCTGTGCACACAAAGGCATTTACAGAACCGTTTTGAGGATGAATGCAGGATTCAAAGAAGTATCTTACAAACAGTTGAAAGGAGAGTTCCTCACTTCTATGGAGAATGAGATGAAATAGGAACTGAAGGCAACCTAGGTTTTATTTGTATAAATCTTTAATACAGAAATACTGTTAGATATGGGAATGTATTTTCTTTTTCTTTCTTTTTTTTTTTTTTTTGAGACAGAGTTTCACTCTGTTGCCAGGCTGGAGTGCAGGGGCATGATCTCGGCTCACTGCAACCTCTGCCTCCCAGGTTCAAGCTATTCTCCTGCCTAGCCTCTCGAGTAGCTGGGACTACAGATGTGTGCCACCACGCCCAGCTAATTTTTGTATTTTTAGTAGAGGATGGGTTTCACCATGTTGGCCAGGATGGTCTTTATCTCTTGACCTCGTGATCCACCTGCCTCAGCCTCCCAAACAAAGTGCTGGGGTTACAGGTGTGAGCCACCACGCCCTGTCTTTTTTTTTTTTTTTTTTTTTGAGATGGTGTCTCGCTCTGTCGCCCAGGCTGGAGTGCAGTGGCACGATCTTGGCTCACTGCAATGTTCAAGTGATTCTCCTGCCTCAGCCTCCCGAGTAGCTGGGATTACAAGCATTTGCCCCTACACCCAGCTGATTTTTGTATTTTTAGTAGAGACGGGGTTTCACCATGTTGGCCCCTATTTTCTTATTCTGTTGTCTGTAATAGATATTTAAAATATTACACACAAACAAGCTATTTTATTCTATCTACAGTGTTGAAAACCTGAAAAATATAGAAAACAATGAAGAAGGAAAATCATACCCATATTATAATGCCTACAGATGAACAGTTTTGATGGGAGCCTTACCATGTACTGCTAGAAGTCTCATTCCACCCTAAGCCAAGAACATCAGATGTTCCTTCCCTCCCTCCATCAATACAACTCTCACCTCACAGAATTTTAAGGAAGAATTACAGGTGACCTCGTGACATCTGGCTAAGTCCCTTAAATCAAACTGCAGTTATCACATCCATAGAATGAGATACTTCCACATCACCATTGTTGGAAAGAGAACACGTAGCCTGTGTGTCTTTAATGCCTTATAAACACACTTCAAGGATTATTCAGGCTATAGCTATAACATATTATAAATTCTTGATTTGTCCTGATGGCCATTACATCTTTTTTTTTTTGGTTTTTTTTTTTTTTTGAGATGGAGTTTTGCTCTTACTGCCCAGGCTGGAGTGCAGTGGTGTGATCTTGGCTCACCACAACCTCCGCCTCCTCTGTTCAAGTGATTCTTCTGCCTCGGCCTCCTGAATAGCTGGGGTTACAGGCATGTGCTACCACTCCCGGCTAATTTTTGTAGTTTTAGTAGAGATCGGGTTTCTCCATGTTGGTCAGACTGGTCTCGAACTCCTGACCTCAGGTGATCTGCCTGCCTCGGCCTCCCAAAGTGCTGGGATTACAGGCATGAACCACCACACCTGGCCTGGCAATTGCATCTTATAGAAGGTGGAGGAAGCATATGGGCTATATGGGCCTAATTCTAAACAACAAAGAATGAGGGGGAAACCCAGGGCAACAGTGAGAGTATTATGTAACAGTTTTCTTTACAAACAATAAAACAGAAACCAAAAGCAATCCAGGTAGATCTAGGTAGAACATTTTCTAGGTAGATCATTCTAGAACAATAAACAATATCCCACACTTTTTGCTCAAACCCTTAAACCTCCTGTATGTACCTCAACAGCATTTGCCTATCAATAAGAATGAAATGCAATGGGTCTGCAGAATATGAGTATTATGTGCTCTATGCCTTTTTCTATGAGAATCTGAACCCACAGAGTCTAAATGTATAAAAAGTCTGGTCTAACACCTCTCCACTTCTTGGGCACATGGTTGAGTGTGCACACACTCGACCCCCCCGCCCCCTACCCGCTTCTGCCAACTCTTTGCAGACCTGACTTCAACCCGGGACGTGCTGTTAAGGCCCAGTCATGAAGCTTTGTCTCTGCAGGCTTATAATTGAAAAGGGTACACAGTGCTTGTTACCATACCCACGGTGCCAAATTGTGCGGAGGGAGCTGCTGAGACAAACTTTAATTACAACTCCTTGGAGCACGCTCACCTGTTTTGCTGTTTCAGTGAGGGCAGCGGCTTCTGCTTTGCCCAGTTGTTGCACCATCTTGTAAAATAGGCTCTCTTTATTTTGCAGCAAAACATACGGCTCATCATATTCTTTCAGTCTTCCTGAATCTAAAACCTGTTAATCAGCAGAAAGAAACCCATTGAAACACAATGTTTTGCAGTAACATATTATAACAGAGACAATATTTCGGAAAGGGGCAGGAGAGGGAGAGAATCTGTTTGGGTGGTAGGCCTGGATGGTGTTTAAATGGTTTGATTACCCTGTTTTACGAAGCAAACAAAGGCCTAACCTGACCTTTTATTACTATAATGTTATAGGAAAGGAAGAAAATGAAAGTTCTAGACTATTATTCTGGGCACTCAGCAGTCCTGTGGCATTTTATATTCTGCCAAAGGCATTTTGGGTTCTTATCATTACTTAGTGCTTTTAACTGTCAGACTCTCAGCATTGAGGGGTATTTATACATATGATCAGAGTTGGGAAACTTCTTGATTTAAGAAAGTCAAATTCAATTTATCTAAAAGGTAGGGTAATGTCATAAAAAACAGATGGGAGAGACCTGACAGTAAATTAATTGCCGAGCCAGTTTCATAGACTTTAAGCAATATTTGGAAAAGAAGTAAATGCTTCTGGAATTTCTTTAAGGTTCTAGAACATGTCAGCTGCTAAGAGGGGCTAAACTCTGAATGGTGAGGTTAAGGTGGATTCTGAAATCGGCTCTGGGTGTACTTTATTATTCCGAGAGAGAAAGGCTGGTCAAAAAAGCTGTTATCTAAGCAGCTTTAGCATAATTGCTCTCTGCACAGAAGAAATCTCTAGAAATCCAATTTTCTCTTTGGATAAGACTAAAGAAGCAATTAAGAAATTGAGCTCCAAGTTCCTGTGATCACAGCCCACATGGCACATGGGGCAGCCCAGTCTGCATTGCTGAGGGCTGAATATGTTTTCCCAATCACCTTTCTTTGCTTCTTTCTCTTTCTTTAGCTGCTTGCCTTTTAGCTGCTTTATTGCTCATTAATATGTCCACTGGAAATTGAAAGAGGGAGGAAGGGGCTCTTAACTCTGCATTTCTACTTATTAGTGGCTTTGGTTAATGGTTTCAGAGGGAAGAAAGAGTCTGAACAATTGGCCCAAATGACGTACCTAGGAAAACAGTTCTGATGTTAAGTGGCACTTAGTTCTTCATTTAGGCCGTATTTAGAGTAAATTTATCTTAAGAGAATATGCTGAACCTCCAAACAGGACACAGGTTGTTTTTCTACATGTAGGCATTGCAGTTAATTCTGTCCCATGGTATTTAATCGGACACATTTATTAAGCCTAATAAAGGGCATTTTCCTGTTAATCTTTTGTTTACTACTGTGAATCACTGCTAAGGGCAGCTTTCTCAAAAGAGTTCAAGAATAATTGAATCTGTCACATCCACATAATAATTAAAATGTCCTATAATTTGGCATGCCAATTTAGATACCCCAAATGTGTAATTTTACTTAAGCATAGCATTACAGAGCATAACCACTCCTCCTGACAAGGAAGAAAAAAATCTGCAATTTAAAAATACAGGTCTCTCTAATGCTAAAGACTAAGTAAATAAGTGAATCAAATTACCTTCTAAAATGATTAAGTTTTAGTCTGCAAAAGCAACAAGTAAACTTTTAAAAATTATTCCCACAGAGTTGATAGTGAGTTCTCTGTAAAGACTTTACATAATGTTTAATGGAAAGGAAGTCCTACTACTATTTGGTCCTTGTCCAAATTCCTACTAAATCTATTCACATTTGAGTGACTAGTAAATCGTTCCAGATTCCCTCTCATTGTCTGAAAACACATGAATGCCACTGAGACCTGGAGTTCTCAAAATGACCAGAATCTAAAAAGGCAGAGCCAGGAAAAAAAAAATAATGTTCTCAAAAAGCATTATTATTATTAGATTAATAATAAAAATGACAGAAAGATCATTTTGGTCAAAATACTTTAAGCCTTATAAATATCAACAACTTAGCAACTGCATTTTATTTGTTAGGAGAGTTTTTGAGTTTAGGGGTGATAAAACCACGACCTTAATAATTTACTAGAACTTAAAATTTTAACTTCTATAAGGTTTCACACTTAAAAAATATAAAATAAAACCAACCTCTTTAATACTTTTTGATACGCATTAAAACAAAATTAGGCCAGGCGCAGTGGCTCATGCCTATAATCCTAGCACTTTGGGAGGCCAAGGCAGGTGGATCACTCGAGGCCAGGAGTTCGAAACCAGCCTGGCCAACATGACAAAACCCCATCTTTACTAAAAATACAAAAATTAGCTGGGCATGGGGGTGTGCAACTGTAGTCCCAGCTACTCAGGAGGCTAAGGCACGAGAATCACTTGAACCCAGGAGGTGGAGGATGCAGTGAGCTGAGATCATGCCACTGCACTCCAGCCTGGGCGACAGAGTGAGACTCTGTCTCAAAAAAAAAAAAAAAAAAAAAACCCCAAAAAATCCCAAATAACCCCCAAAATATAGTATCTTATAATGAACTGGATTATCACAGCTGCAGATGAATTTGCAAGATTTGAGACAAGGCATCCCTGGCATATAAATATGACCTAACAAAGAGTATGGCTACCATAAAAATCAATGAAAGCACCCCATAACTAAAATATCAGTTTGTGGGAAAACGAAAATAAAATGGGTTGAACATGCTCTGCTTTTACAATCATCACTGAAAACTCCCAAAATAGAATGGATAAGGTAATTTGCTTCCTTCCATCCATTCATCCAATATTGAGTGAATGTCTGTTTCCAAAGTACCGTTTAGGAATGGGAGATTCAAAGATGAGCAAGAAACAGTCTATCAAGATGCTGACAGCCAGAGATAAAGATGGAAGTGCAAATAAGTTAAACAACTTAGCCTAGGCTGCACAAATCGGGAGATGGCAGAGCTGGGATTTGAACCCGGGTGTAAACCTGTCTTCTTTCCTCTTCATGTGAGTTCCCAGAGGTACATTATTATTTACTTTCAGTTTCTTTGTTTTCAGAAGTAAAATATGGGCAATGAGAACTGTAAACAGTTAATTTTCTAAGAGACTTTTTTATTTGGATAATAACGGCATATTTTACGAAAAATATGCCTGCAAGCATAAAAAATTCACCTATTCACTTTCCACTACAATTTGAGTCCTATTATACCCAGGACTCAAAATTATTTACTGTGTGCCTGGCATATACTCACAGAAAAAGAAGACAAATTTTTTGTTGTTGTTGTTGAAACAGAGTCTCACTCTGTTACCCAGACTGGAGTGCAGTGGTGCGATCTTGGTTCACTGCAACCTCCACCTCCTGGGCTTAAGCCTCAGCCTCCCGAGTAGCTAGGACTACAGGTGCACGCCACCAAAGCCTGGCTGATTTTTGTTTTTTTTGTAGAGACAGGTTTTCGCCATGTTGCCCATGCTGGTTTCAAACTCCTGAGCTCAAAGCGATCCTCCCACCTTGGCTTCCCAAAGTGCTGGGACTACAGGCGTGAGCCCCCACTCATGGCCCAAGAAAACAAACTTCATTAAAGTTTCAGGATTAATAATGAGCAAGTGACACTCTGCCAAAACACATTGGAGGAAAATGGAAGTGAACCTTCATGAATTCCTGAATTTATTCAGCACACATTTATTGCACACTTACTGCATTCATGTCATTATGCTAGATGCTGTGGAAGAGGCAGAGATGGGTAAGTCCCAGCCCCTCCATTTAGGAAGCCAACACTCAAAAAAAAAAAAAAAAAAAAAAAAAGACAGAAGAAAACACTCAAGTGACTAGAATGCCAGAAAAAAGGCAAAACAAGTGGGAGTTTAGCAACAGCAGAAGTCACCTCTGGCCAAAATTTCTGAGGAGGAGCTTCAGGCAGGAGAAAATAGCAAACTGGGCCTTGAGGAACGGATAGACTTGGACACGTAGAAATGGTGGTGGAGGTGAGGGGTGGGAGGACAGTGGTCATTCCAGATGCCAAGAGGTCTGACAGCTCACCTATCACTTCCTCAAGGGCAGGGTTATGTGATTGCTCTTGTTCACTGTTGCATCTCCAAGGCCTGGCATTGCACATGACATGTGAGCAGGCACCCCATGCACACTGGCTAAAAGTTAAATACAAAGGAAGTAAAATTCAGGGCACGACTGGGTGACTGACCAGTGGTGCAGTCTGGTAAGACCACAGAGTGAGGTCCGGCAGAGAAAGAGTATAGCTAGCCCCGGGAAATAGATAAGGAAGGAGGTATAGGGATGCCAGGATTCAGGCTATAGCCTTAGAGGACCACATGCCTCAAGTTGATGGCTATAGACAAGAGAGAGAAAAGCAAAAAGGAGACACAGCAGGAAAGAGGGCAGAGGCTTAACTCACAAATTAAATATTGGAAAAGAGAAAATAAGGAACAATCAGATGCTACAAGGGCCAAGTTAGGATGCACATGGAAAAAAATGCTAAGAATAGAACTTTAACCGCTTAGCCTTTATACATGTTGCGTATACTTAGGAAATGCCTGGGACCAGAAGTGTTTCAGATTTCAGATACTTTTGAATTTTGCAATGTTTGCATTATACATACTTACAGATTCAGCATACTTCATCTGAAAATCCAAAATCTGAAATGCCCCAATGAGTGTCTCCTACGAGCTTCACATCAGAGCTCATAAAGTTTCAGATTTAGGAGCATTTCAGATTTCAGATTAGGGGACTCAATCTGTATTTACTGATTTGACCAAAGATTCTAGATCTTTTACAACAAAATGAAGTGACTCTGAATTTTCTTTTTGTACAGAAAAAGGGGTATAATCTTGAATTTGTATCTTCATATCTTTTGTACCTACATGAAAACAGTCCTGAAATCTCCTGCTCGGTCCTCACCTTTCCTCTACCCAAGTAAAAACCGTAAACTAAGCCATGCATTGATGTTGGTCCCGTGGCCCCAGGATCTCTCCAGCAATGCAAACCTCAAATCACTTGCTCTCTCCAGAAGGGCAAGGAAAAACACATTATACTGGAATGCAGTAGTCAGTTACGCAGTTACATAAGCTCAGTGAAGATGTGTTTATCAGGCTGTATATCTGCAGATATTCCAGGTAGCTGTCCTAGATATAAAAATTAAGTGAACCAACTGCAAAACAATTTAATCCATTTAATTGGCAGGATGCCATTGCTGATAGTGGGGTGACCTCAGAACAGGGGAAGGGCAGGACAGGGTGAAGGATAAAGCCTGACCATAGGAAAAGAAAAGCTCGGAACAGCTTTCACTATGGCAGCAAGCGATACAGAGAAACCCCACTTAGCAACAGGCAGAGTGAGGGTGGGAGGGTTTCCATTTCGGAGGTCGGTTCTGGGCCGCCATGACGAAAGGGGTGTACGGAGAGTCATCTGACGTTGGAGATTGGTTCCCTCACTGGTAAAGTGGGTGCCTGTGACTCTTCTCTGGGACAAGATACTACGGCATGTGGCAAAGATTACTTAAAATCCTGCCTCAGGTCTTGAAACAGTAAATGATTCTTCTCACCTGGGGAAGATGAAGGGTAGGTCCCAGTGACCCACTCAGCCACTTCCCCAAAGCTCTGCAATTGTGTGTATTTATTCTCCCAGTTTGTTCATTTTTTATTTTTTACTTTTTGAGATGGATCTCACTCTGTTGCCCAGGCTGGAGTGCAGTGGCGCGACCTCGGCTCACTGCAACCTCCGCCTCCCGGGTTCAAGAGATTCTCCTGCCTCAGCCTCCCGAGTAGCTGGGATTACAGGCACACGGCACCATGCCCAGCTAATTTTTCTGTATTTTTAGTAGAGATAGGGTTTCACCATGTCAGCCAGGCTGGTCTCGAACTTCTGACCTCAGGTGATCTGCCCTTCTCAGCCTCCCAAAGTGCTGGGATTACAGGCATGAGCCACCGCGCCCAGCCCCAGTTTGTGCTTTCTACCTTCACATTAGTTCTTTGTCCCCCTGAACACTTTAATTAAATGTCTCAGCATATTTTTCAAGAAGTAATTTTTCTTCTTCTGAAATGTTCTAATTGTGGCTGTTGTCGGTTTCTTAAAGAGAAGTTCCATGAAGATGAAACATAGAATTTAAATAAAACTCAAGTTAGCTTTGAGTTGTGTTTCTCCAGCTGGTTCTGTTAGAACGATTTCTAGTTTGTTTTCTCTGAGGAAACTCTACTAAAAAGAGATTTGGGTTTAGAAAGAAAGATATACATTATATACCCATAAGATTGCCTACAAAGAAAAGAGCTACAATCTGAATTTCTCAGTCCTGGTTTTGGTTCTCTGTAATTCACTCCCGAAGAATTCTCTAACTGCAGATTCGCTTATTCCTCGTTCACTCACGCTACCAGGGAGAATCCAGAGCGTTGTAAGGACGGGTGTGCAGGGACTGGAGGAAAAGGCTGTGCTATTGGCTGAAAGGAAAACAAGTCACAAGTAACCAGCTAATCCTAAAAACTACAGGGAGGAAGCTGTCTTTAATGTGGAGATAGTGGTGCATATTAGAAAAAAGAGGATTTCTAATTTGTCTGTCTTGCTCTACTGTTTTGTGGCAACTGGGCAAATGAAGATTAAATTAGCTGTCATTAAGACTACACCATGTTTAATAAAGTTAAAATTGAGAGAACATCTTCATAAAATAAAATTCTAAGCTTAACACATTAATGGCGCTTAATGAACCAAAACTGGGTAAATCCCTTTGGAGAGTCAACACATAAACAAAGCTATTAATTAGGTCGCAGTTGTTTCCCAACAAGCCTTTTGCTTGATTTACTTACAGTAAACAAAACCATATCCATCCGTCTTTGTGGAGAAGTATTCACCAATGCAACAAAATGTAATTATTACACCTTAAGCACTTGCAATTACACAACTGTATGATGACAATAGTGTTGGTTATGTCCTTCATTAACATCTGTCACTTCCCCAGCCACTCCCTGAGCCTGCCCTCTGGAGCACTGAGCTTTGCAGCTGATTCACTTGTCTCTATGTTTCCACAGCTTTCAGAATAACAGAACAGAACATGTGTTTTCTGGAATGTTATCTCTAAAGCAAGCAAGGGAAAAAACAAAAACAAACAAAAAAAACACCTCCAAAATCAAAGATCTGAGAAAGAATGGTATGTATGGTGTTCCCCCAAATTGAAAGCTGGCTGATGATCAGAAGCTCTAGAAGACAGGAGACGCTTTCAGCTAGGAGTCGAGGGAACAGAGGCCAGTTCCCAATCTCAAGCTACAGAATGCGTGTCTCCTGGGTTCCCTAAGGCTGAATCCTGCCATTGCCTGTTAAGAAAAATTGGAAAATAGTTCTCACAAAGAATTTGGAGCTTGTAATAAGACTCCTTACTTAAATTTATACCTCCTAGTAGGACTTCCTGTGATGTCACTGATGACCTCGTGGCCAGGGAGCCCTAAATGGAAGATTTCCCAATATCACTGGAGACATTGCCATAGTTGGAGACACTCATGGAGTTGGGAGTGAGAAGGAAAGTTCCATGCTGAAATGCAATGTCACCTCAACAGTTACATCCTCCAAGGGAACGCTCGCCTTTCCCTTCTCCAAATTTACTTCTTCCAGGTCTTCCTCACTCATCCAGATAGTCAGGTCCCAAACAGAGAAACCGGGACTGACTTCCCTCAGATCTCACATTCAATCCATCACAGTCCATTTGCTTTACTTTGCTATTTACTCCAAATCTATCCATTGCACCATCTTCACTGCTCACATCATAGTCTAAGCTGCCATTGTGCATGGTGTAGAGAGGGCATGACCACAACAGTGAATGCTGCGTTTGATGAACTGAAGGACAATAACTAAAGGACTGTGGCTTTTACTACAAAAGAAAGAGAGTGAACAGAGTGAGGAAAGGCTAGAAACGTAGGGAGGAGCCAACTGTAAATTGCTTTGTAGAACCATGTTCAGAGTTTAGATAAAGACATTAATCAAGAGAGAAAAAAATTAAGGTTCTCAAAATCTACCTGGAGGGACTGGTATATAAAGCAATAAACTAATGGGCACATTTCAATAATGGTAACAGCGCTGATGGATCAAGGGGATGCTTGTGAACTAGACATTTACGTGGTCAGAAGCTGATTGATCAGATTTAGGAGTGACCAGCTGACTTGTCTGGCAAGTTCTGTCCTTGCTTGCTGTCTCTCTAACTAATCAGACCTTCTAAGTTGACAGCACTTCCAAGCATTAGATAATAAAAGGAGTAGCTATCATCAATGCTGCAACAGCAAATCCCAACAAGAAGTCTATATGATACATTTAGATTACAGGCGCCTGCCACCACGTCCAGGTAATCTTTGTGTTATTAGTAGAGACGGGGGTTTCACCGTGTCGGCCAGGCTGGTCTCGAACTCCTGACCTCAAGTGATCTGTCTGCCTCGGCCTCCTAAATTGCTGAGATACAGGTGTGAGCCACCGTGCCTGGCCTTGCTTCCTAAAATTATCACTGTTTCTCTTCATTTTCTAAGCCCTCCAATTCTTATGTAATAAATTTCCTATGTTAAATCCTTTCTGTTGGAATCATTTGTTTTTCTGGCTAGGCCCTCTCTGAAAATAATTTGTGATGGATCTTCTCATCTCTTCCCCCGTGACACATATCTTGTGAAAGTCCCAACAGCATAGAAGTTCTGCAACATTACCCAACAAGCCCCTTGCAGTATATAAAAACCTAAATCTTTCATTAAGGGGATCAAGAATGCTGAAACAACTGTGACAGTGATGACGACTGTGATCTTCTATTGATACTATTCTGTAGTACGACAGTTAGCATCACAAGCTGAATCTTAGATTTGGGATATTTTCATGGTAAACTTTTAACATATGATTTTTGCATACAATCATATGCAAAGAGATACACTGGATATATTGTTAGTAGCCCTGAGGGTGTAGTTAAGCATATGAATTACTATTGGGAATGAGAGCCAAAATTAACAGAAAATTAACTTACTAGGGGTTTCTATCAAGTTTTACAAGGAAGGAATAAACTGAAAAAGTGAACATAATTGGGAGCAACAGGAATTCCACAGGTGAAGGACTCACCATTATCTTGTCGCTGTCAATAATGGTGTTCAATCTGTGTGCAATGGTTAGCACGGTGCAGTGGGCAAATTTCTCCCGGATTTTTTTTTGTATTAACTCATCAGTTCTGCAATCAAAGAAGTTAAGTTTAATTCCGTAAAGATGCAAAAAGTAGACTTAAGACTTAAGAAGCTCTACTGCACAATAGAGATTTTTTTTTTTTTAAAAAAAGATCATATATATTCAATGTTTTAAAAATCATGTTAAAATGTTTTAGGACAATCTTATTCTTTAAAAACAAGTATAAAAAACCTATGTAGTAATTTACTAATTTTCATAAAACAATGAAAAATATCTTCCCTCCAAATTGCTTAAAGCTGATTATTGGGAGTGGATTTGAGGAATCTAGCTCTCCTGGGATACTGAATAATAAAACTGACACTGGAAAACATGTTTGGGTTTCTTCTTCTGTTTTTTCAGAATGAATGTTATCCATGTTAAAATGTTATCTCTGGGGCAAACAAAGCACTTAGAAATATTTCTCAGAATCATTCCATGTTTCCCATTTACACACTTAAAATATGGACTCAAGGTTACATGGACCTCAGCTTTATACCTTGGATCCACATTTGCCGTCGCTTCATCAATAATCAATATCTTATTTTTCCTGAGAATTGCCCTGGCAAGGCACACCAGTTGTCTTTGTCCAACACTAAAATTGGATCCTGATTCTGCTAATTCAGTATCCATTTTACCAGGAAGATCTTCAATGGTTTCTTTAAGTTGTACCTGTAGATGTACAAAGAAGAATGACTGCTTATCATTCAAGCCGCTATGGAAGTAGTCAAGCCTCACAGACATTAGAACCTTCAAGTCCCTTCTCTCGAGAGATATAACTTAAGTGGAAACATACATGAGGCTGAGAGTTACCTCTAGTTAATGTTCAATGAGAAAGATGGTAGAGTCTACACAAAACGGAAATATTCTGACTTAAGAGAACAAACAATGGAACCCAAGATGCTCCTTTATCACCATCAGCGAGCACAGTCTGTTCATGCAGGATCATGTGTTAATACTGCCTAGGACAATTTCATTAAGAAAAACACAGTATGATCAATAAAATTATTCTATAGGTAAAATACAGAAAGATTAAAAAAATCCCTTCTTAATTTTTAGTTAAAAGATTACAGAAATTTAGAGAGACAAAAAGAGTGATGGCTGCGAAGGGGCTGGAGGATTAACTGTAAATGGATACAAGGAAATTTCCTGGGGTAACAGAGATGTTTTAAAACTGGATCCTGCAATGACTGCACAACTCTATAAATTTACCAAAATCACTGAATCACTTCTAAAGGGAGCATTTTCTGCTATGTAAATTAGACCTCGATAGAGTTGGTGGAAAAAAATCTTATCAGTGTCCCCCAGCACCTGAACTCCCTTACCAACAACCAACGTGACAGCCACCAAGAACCCCTCTTCCAGGGAGGGAAGGAAGTTTCTCAAAAAATGAAGCTCATGCTCCCAATATAGAGTCTGAAGAAAAGGTGAAAGGATCTTTCTGGTTGGGTCAAGTTTCCCAAAGTACATTTTGGAGAGGAGTGAGTATAACTCATGGGAAAATTTAAAAAGAAAATTACTGCAGGAGGTATGGCCCTCCAAAGATACCATCTTATAGGCACTTTACCATTTTGGAAGGTTTTTTAATCAACTGGAAAAGTTAAAAAAATACAAATGCAAACAATGGGAAACTGTGCCTCATTTGTTAGGAAATCAGGAGCTTATTCTTGGGCTGGTCCTTTCCCAAGTTTAAGTCTCTATCGCTAAAGCAGGTCGGTGCATTTTCTTCAGTCTAATAAATGTTTGGCAGTGAATGAAAACTCACGAAAAACAGGACACAATATAACATCTTGCCCCAGACGATGGGGATAGATGATATTAATGTATCTTTATAAAATTGTAGCTATAAGATGATCTGATACTACATTGGGTGGTGGTTCAGTTCACTGATGTTTGTTTTGGAGACATTTTATAGAACAAGAGCCAAACTCAGGTGACATTTGAGAGCTATAGAGGAACCAAGAGTCAATACACTTCCAATTAAGAGATCAGCAAGCAGATAGATGAGTGATGGCCAATAAGCAGATGTACACAACTGCAATGCCCAACAACAAAAAGCCAAGAGTAAACGGGCAACATTGTCATGTACCTTAAATATGGAAGCACACTTCTATGAATGTGATCGAGTTGTACTCATGATGGAAGTCCAACTCCAAGAAACAGGAATTTTGAGTTAAGATTAAATATGGTATTGATATTTGGCATTAGCATGCAAGGTAGGACATTAAAATCTGAAGTGTGAGATTTGGCTCGTGGTGCAAAATGTTACCCTGAAAATTATAGGATGGAATATGTCATAGCTTAGTCAAGCCCTCTCCATTACAAGGAAGAGCACTTACTGAGTAATCTTTTTATGAAACATACTCAGAGACCTATATCCCATGTGATGGAACTGATAAAAAGTAGATGTTGGCAAAGTTTTTATTAGCTTTTCCTTCTGAGTTGATTTTGACAATACTGGTAAGTGCAAAAAGGTCTGTTCTAAGACTTGCAGCCAGATTTGAAGAAATAATCTCACACCTGCCCTTGATTAAGGTGCCATCCCATCATTCTTCTGGGTTTTGACCCTCCTTGAGGTTATCCACATTGACTTGATGAAGAATAGGGTTGTGAGGTGAAGAACAACAAACACATTTCCCAGACAACAGTGTCTTCTGAGACTCTGTCATCATGATTGAATCAGGGATGGTTATGAGAATGACATGAATGTGTGGCTGAGTACAGTGGCTCATGCCTGTAATCCCAGCCCTTTGGGAGGCTGGGGCAGGCAGATCACCTGAGGTCAGGAGTTCGAGACCAGCCTGGCCAACATGGTGAAATCCCATCTCTACTAATAAAACAAAAAAAAAAAATTAGCTGGGCATGGTGGCGGGCACTTGTAATCCCATTAGGAGGCTGAGGCAGGAGAATCGCTTGAACTGGGGAGGTGGACGTTGCAATGAGCCAAGATTGCGCCCCTGCACTCTAGCCTGAGCGACAGAGTAAGACTTTGTCTCAATTAAAAAAAAAAATGATATGAATGTGAAGGCCCTCTGTAGTGTTATCACACATTCAAGTTATGGTTAAGTATTAGCACTGAGAAAAAGACAATGGAGACAGTGGAACACAGTGACTAAGAGTGACAACTGGGGAAACTGAAAATATATTAGACAATGGTATTACATTACTCTTCAATTTCTTCAGTGAGGTAAATAACTGTATTATGTCATGTAGTTGAACGTTCTTGTTCTTAGGAGGTACATATACATATTTAAGGATTAACTGCAACTTCACGGAAATGTCTGCAACTTACTTTCAAGGGCTATAAGAGAGGAAGCAAATGTAGCAAAATACTGTATTAACAAATGGTGAATCTTGGAGAAGGGTATGTGTATGTTCATAATACTATTCATTTGACTGTTCTGTGATTTGGACATTTTAAAATAAAAAATGGAGCCTTGAAGACACACAGCATGGGTATGAGTCCTGCCTGGCTCTGCCAACTGGGCAAGTTCCTGAACTTTCTCTATCTTAGCTTCCTAATTAACTTGTAAATAAGACCATACTAAGATTATTATGAAGATGCTTATCTCCTAAAATTGTTGGAGTATAAAATGAGTTGGTATGTGTAGCATTTACAATAGTGCTTGGTACCAAATAAGAGATCAATAGATAATATCTATTCTTTTTTCTTTTTTTGTTTATTTTGCTCCTTCCCGGACGATGAAATACTGCCTATTTTTTTTTTTTTTTTTTTGAGGTGGAGTCTTGCTCTGTCATCCAGGTTGGAGTGCAGTGGTGCGATCTCAGCTTACTGCAATCTCTGCTTCCCAGGTTCAAGCGATTCTCCTGCCTCAGCCTCCCAAGTAGCTGGGACTACAGGTGCATACCACCACCACATCTGGCTAATTTTTTTTTGTATTTTTAGTAGAGATGGGTTTCACCATATCGGCCAGGATGGTCTCGATCTCCTGACCTCGTGATCCACCCGCCTCGGCCTCCCAAAGTGCTGGGATTACAGGCGTGAGCCACCACGCCCGGCCGCCTATTTTTAATAATGCAGTCAGCTAGTTCTTTTCATGCACTGCTGTAGTTTTCTTCATTACATTTACCAGTATCTAATATTATATTACATATGCATTTTTTAATTTTCTATCTTCCACACAAGAATTTGTGCCCTAAGAGGGTAGGGACTTTATCTTTCTTGGTGACTGCTATAGCTCCAGAGTCTACAAATGCCTACGTAAAAACCTCCCCACACATATCTGTTGAATGTATGAAGTTACAAGGACACCTCATTTTGTGACATGTCTATTCTTATAAATTACAAAACAAATCTACACAGAAATAGAATTTACATACGATTTCCTTACTAAATGTCATTGTAAAAGAAACATGGTCCTTATAAAATTAATTGGCTCCAAGATATCATAACATTATACTTTAAAATATAGAAAACTTAATGTTTTCTACATTTAATAAAGTTGTAATTTCAGAAAAACAAGCAAAATTCAGGAAAACTGTAGAGAAAAGAAAACACTCTCCTCCAGTCTTTGTCTCATTACCCCCAAACAAGCAATGTAAATGCTCTGGCGTCTTTCTTAGGTCAGGTTTCGGAATATATGAATGATTAAAAACAGCTGGAATCACACTGGAACTACAATGTTGTACCCTAATTTTTAGAAACTCTCCCAAATCATTCGCAGAAAAACCTACAATGTCATAAAGAAGTAATTCCCAGAGAAAGACAATGACGGGATAATTTTTCACTTCTGAGGGGGACCTACCACGTCTTCCACCTCATCATTTCTAGAATTCTTGAGAGGCCACTAAATTTTATTTTAATTTTGGCTATAACAAATGAAATAACTATGAGTTACAGTCAAGTTCCATGATAGTTTTTGATAGGATCATCTCCCAATTAACATTTCTTCACTGTTCATAGAGAAATGCGTTTCTAAAAAGTACTTTTGCTCTCTGAGAATCTGTGACAAGAAATCTCAAGCTCTGAAACAAATAGAAAAATACTTTATGAGTAATTCTTGTTCTTTTAGGGTGTGTCACAATTTCACTATTAAACCTGTCCTGAGAGTTTAGGGGCAGGGGATTGCCTTATCTTCCTTTGCATTTGAGAGTTAACTGTACCCACCTCTTCTCTCCTAGAATTTCACTGTACAGAGATTCACAAATTTAAATGAAATCAGAGGTCAATTGCTTATCAAGTATCAGGAGGTGAAGTAATCGACCTAATTTAGAAAAAGAAAATCCCCACGGGTTGCTGGAAAGCAGGGTGGATGTGTAAGGACTTGGCAATGACATGCCTTCAGAAACAAGAATTACTGGCAGGAAACCATCAGGCCTCCAAGTCTACTTGCTCACAGTCAAAACCCATCTATAAATTAAAGATTTCAGAGCTATCCCTGGAAGGGCAACAATAACAAATGCACCAATCCAAAACAACAACAGTAACAATAGAGAGAAATTAATCTCTGTCACTCAGGCTGGAGTGCAGTGGTGCAATCATGTCTCACTGCAGCCTCGACCTCCAGGGCTCAAAAGATCCTCCCACCTCAACTCCCTGAGTAGCTGGGACTACAGGTGCATGCCACCACATCTGGCTAACTCTTTTTTTTTTTTTTTTATTTTTAGTGGAGACAAAGTCCACTATGTTGTCCAGGCTCCACACTTCTTTGAAATGAAGAGATCAAACATATTCAACAATACTTATTAATTGCTTACTTTTTTTAACTTTTAATATTTATTTATTTATTTTGAGATGGAATTTCACTCTTGTTGCCCAGGCTGGAGTGCAGTGGCACGTCGGCTCACCACAACCTCCGCCTCCCAGATTCAAGCAATTCTCCTGCCTCAGCCTCCTGAGTAGCTGAGACTACAGGTGTGCACCACCACGTCTGGCTAATTTTGGTATTTTTAGTAGACATGGGGTTTCACCAAGTTGGCCAGGCTGGTCTGGAACTCCTGACCTCGTGATCCGTCCACCTCGGCCTCCCAAAGTGCTGGGATTACAGGCATGAGCCACCGTGCCTGGCCAATTTTTATTTATTTTTATTTATTTATTTATTTTGAGATGGAGTCTTGCTCTGTCGCCCAGATGGGAGTGCAGTGGCGCGATCTCAGCTCACTGCAACCTTGGCCTCCCAGGTTCAAGCAATTCTCCTGTCTCAGTCTCCTGAGTAGCTGGGACTACAGGTGCACACCACCATACCCAGCTAATCTCTGTATTTTTAGTAGAAATGGGGTTTCACCATGTTGGTCAGGCTGGTCTCAAACTTCTGACCTCCGGTGATTCACCCACCTCAGACTTCCAAAGTGCTGGGATTACAGGTGTAAACCACTGCGCCCAGCCTTAAATGCTTACTTTTTAAAAGCAAAAGACTAAACTAGGTCCTGTGAGGGATTACCAGTTTTACGATATGGTTTCCTGCCGTCAAGTAGATGGGCACAAATTTGCAGAACTAGACTGAACACAGAATATCAGTGTTAAAATATACAAACCAACAGCACCTTAATAGTCAAAGTCCTTTTCATGCAAGGGTGAGAAAATTTCAAGACGTGGCCCAACAGGAACCACATAAAAAATAGAAAAATCCTCTAGAAATCAACACATTAGTATAAAAACTTAGCAGAGGCTGCAGGTTCTGTTACCTGCGTTAAAATTACATGTTTGCCAATAAATAATTATTATCCCATTCCAACTGTATACTTTACCTTTATAAACACTTTCTTACAATACTTCAAAGCATTTCATAAATATGATCTCATTTATCTTTTAGTTAATGAAAAATGACTATGGGCTTCCCTTACTAGAAATTCCCTAAGAACAGAGCAGTAAAATAAATGGTGCAGAGTAACTTAGTCACTAATAGGATCTCAACTCATAAATACAACTTCTAGTTTAACGCATTGCTAAAGACAAATAAAACAACACCAAACTGTTTTGGACAATAGGAAGAAAATTAAAATGAGAACAAGGGAAATTTTATTTTTGGTTTTCATCATCATCAGTATACACATTTTAGCATATCCACGGCCTCAATGATCTCCTGGGTGGTGAACAAAGTTAGTTAAACCACTAAGCTCCTCTTAATTTCCTGCAGTGCTGTAAAGGTACATATACACATACTGATGCTAACAAATTAAAGATAATTACATTTTATCAATTACCTCTTGTAAGGCATTCCACAGTTCCTCATCTGTGTGCTCATTAAAGGGATCCAGGTTTTTCCTCATTGTTCCAGTGAACAAAACAGGTTCCTAAGTGCCCAAAACAGTCACGGTCATTACCACAGACTCTTTTCATTTTATTCCAATACTAACATCAACAATAGAATTAAGATACCAAAAATAAACATGATAATCATTAATTATAGCGTTACAAATGCCTGTTTACAAAACAACATATCTATTAACGTTCCACTGTACAAAGCGTGTTCCAAAATACCTTCCAGACCACTGAACACTAACAAAACTGTTGCAATGTGCTATCTTAAGAAGAAAATGAAAAATACAGGCCTGATGTTAAAAAACTGCTTCCTGGTAATATTAGCTTAACATGAAATATAAGGATATAATTATTCGAGGGTCAACATCAAGAGACCTATAGAAATTAACTATCAATCGTGTAATACTGGAAAATACCAACAGCATGATTAAAGTTTGTGCTTCAAAGCCAAATTATTAAGTATTTTCCAATTTACACTAAAGAATAAATTAGGATATTTTCTCCATTGGCAAAACAGTTTTCCAAGATTAAGAATCTCTCTCCAGGCGCAGTGGCTCACGCATGTAATCTTAGTATTTTGGGAGGTCGAGATGGGTGGATTACCTGAGGTCAGGAGTTCGAGACCAGCCCGACCAACATAGTGAAACCCTGTCTCTACTAAAAATACAAAAATTAGCTGGGCATGGTGGCACATGCCTATAATCCCAGCTACTTGGGAGGCTGAGGCAGGAGAATTGCTTGAATCCAGGAGGTGGAGGCTGCAGTGAGCCGAGATCGTGCCATTGCACTCCAGCCTGGGCAACAAGAACAAAAACTCCATCTCAAAAAAAAAAACAAAAAAACAAAAAACAAAACAAAAACAACTCTCCAATGTTAGAACGGGACATCCTTTTTTTTTGGCCAAAGGAGATCTAAACAATTGGGGCCAGAGGCACCTCTACTTATGAAGGGATTGCCTCTGATTTTGCATCAGTGAATCCCCACATTATCTCATTGTGCATCAAGGTTACCTGGGTCACAGAACCTCATTATTAACTAAGAGAGCAGGGTTACCTGAAAACCACTGTGAAGGAGGTCATGATAAAATTACATCAATTTAAAGAGCTGTTCCTATTCATCTGCTTCAGGAGGATCCCACAATTAAATCGCTCTTGGAATATCGGCCTCTTCCTGGATTTCAAGAGAGACTCTTGAACATAAGCTTAGGTAGGCTGTGTGAAAGTTTTCTTCTGGTAGCTGGGTGCGGTGGCGGCACCTGTAGTACCAGCTACTTGGGAGGCTGAGGCAGGAGAATCACTTGGACCTGGGAGGCAGAGGTTGCAGTGAGCCAAGATCGCATCACTGCACTCCAGCCTGGGCCACAGAGCAAGTTTCCATCTTGAAAAAAAAAAAACAACCAAAAAAACAAAAACACAAACTTTTCTTCTGGAAGCTCTAGTAAGCCTGGCCATAAGGATATAGGAGCCCCATCAACTGCTTCAAGGATGGGCAGAACAAGGTGAGCACGATGTGGGAACAAGAGAAGGTGAGACTCTTCCACAGGTACGGAGAAAATGCTCAAGGGAACCACTAGCCTCAAATCTCACCTGGGCTTTGGGCAGACTGTCCTCCTCACTTCCCAAAAGCCGAGAAGAGAGATGAGGTGGTAGACTTCTTTTTCTCAGCCATAAAGAAAAATGATACCACAGGGAGCTCTCATCCCTTTCCCTGTCGTCTCCGTTTTAAGGCCGGTGAGGAAGAAAATAATGTAAGGCAGACAGGGTGCCACCAAAAACATAAGTCCTCAGCAAAATGCAAAATGGAAACAATGGTTAAAATGGGCCCTTTGTGGTATAAAGCTGATAAAGTGGTCAATATCCTTTCAAAGGCACTGAAAGTCACTGGTCACATGATGTTTCCGGAATTACCAAATGAACTGAAAATCCAAGAGTCCCATGTAAGTCTGTCTTAAAAGTACCAACTGAAGACCAAAAACCTGAACAACCATCTAAACAATGGTGAGAATTCTTGTGAGGGGAATAACCATCACTCTGGTATTTCAGAACCAGACTTGACTACTCTTTTAATGATCAACTCTAAAATTCCAACCTCTGCCTCCAGGTCCAAGAGTAAGTCCTTTGCTTTCGTTGTTTAAATAGTATACAGAACAATGTGCCAGGAGAGGGGTGCTGCAACTCCTTCCTCTCTCTCTTTGGATGCTCCTCCTCCTCCCCACAAGCCCTAAACTGAGGGCACAATTCCGTTCAGTGGCTACAACCCAGAGACTCTTTGAGGATTACGTGTTCGAGGAGATAAAGGAGCTAAGAGGGAATGGGTTAAGAAATGGGCTTTGAGCCCATTTAGAGCTGTGAGACGCAGTTCTTTGCTTATAACAAGTCCATTACCTTGCTATGACGGCCTATGTTACCCAAACATTTTTTTTCCTTCAGGATCCTCTCCTAGAGAAAAATCACACCCATTACCAGGTCTAGGGTTGACTGAGTGTCTGCCTAGTTTCACAGTATGTCTAGAGAGATGGATACCTAAAACTAACCTATGAACAAATTCTTTGCATTTTAAAGACTTATTGTTCTGCCTCTGTTGAGCGATGAAAGGGCTCATGGTATTGGCATGTTTCGGAATAGCGGTTTTGGTGGCTCAAAAAAACAGGCATATGAGTGTACAATTCAAGTCCAATCATCCTGTCTTCCATACTCCAGGGCCCCTTGCCTGTCACCTTCCTTACTTTCTTCCTTTAGGAGGGAAACCCCTTTAAATGGCCTGAATCCCTCCAAAGACCGGCGGGAGGATAAAAGTGTGATTCTTCACAGGACTTGAGTTGCTCAATTCGAGCCACAATGTCTGCAGTACTTTGGGCTGAGCTCTAAACCTTGACCTCAGATACTCTGCAGACCTATGGAGGTTCTGCTAATTATCACCAACCTCATTATTGGCTTTTTTAATTAAAAAAGCCAAAATAAGATTAAGGCATTTCCCACTGCCATAAAGGTTTCTACTTAATCCATACTATCAATTTAAAGAAAATATTAAGCAATTATTTCATGTTTAGTTAGCCAGCATTACACAGAAGAAAATACTATGTAAATAAGAATATTTTCTTTGTTATGACATACCAGATTTCATAATGAGTAAAATTTCAATCAAAACTTGTTTGAATGAGAATGATTAATAAAAACATTAACTGATTGAACCTATATTTTCTTAAAACCAGCAGGTAATTTGTTAACAATGTCTGTTAATATGCCAATGTGTTTTATACATGTTGTTCATTTTGGTTTCTAATTCTGCTTTCATCCACTGCCAAATAAGAAACAATTATATTATCTTCAAAAGGTAATAAAAGTCTCATCGTAGTCACATACTGCAAGAAGCAGATAGAGTCAAATTCATTATCATTTCTGATAGATATTATTATTTAAGTACCCTCCTCCATGTAATGAAGTTAGTAAACTAATCTTATAAATAAGTGTTGTAAAAACGTTTGCAGGCAGAACATTCAGAGTAGAGATTTATGGTAGACATACACTCTTCATGTAAAACTTAAAAGATTTAGTAGCCTAAGTACATATTTATTGATGGTATATATTTTCAAATGTCATTTAGTACGAGTTTTAACGTCCATGTTAGCAAAACCAACACTCTGTTCAACGTATTATTTTAAATTGAAGCCCTAGATCAAACTGTTTTTCATTAGGGTTTAAAGGTCATACTTTTTTAAAAATTCTTGTGCCATACTGCAGTAGTAATTTTGTCCTCATAGCTCACATAAGACAAGCTGATATTAAACATGTGACCAGGCTGGTGTGGTGGCTCATGCTGTAATCCCAGCACTTGGAGGCCGGGGCGGTGGTTCACCGGTGGTCAGAAGTTCAAGACCAGCCTGGCCAAAACATGGGTGAAATCCCATCTCTACTAATAAATACAAAAATTAGGCAGGCAGGCGGGGGGGTGCACCTGTAATTCCAAGGCTACTCAGGAGGCTGGAGACAAGGAGAATCCTTGACCCCAGGAGTGGAGGTTTGCAGTGAGCCAAGATAGCGCCACTGCACTGCACCTGAGGAGGACAGAGCAAGACTCTGTCTCAAAACAACAACAGCAAAAAAAACCCACCATGTGACCTAAAAACATGGCCACTCTGAATCAAAGCATTTAGGTGCAGTAAATTGATAATCCCTCAGCAGGACTGCAAGACTGAAAATTACAGTCTTCCTAGAGCTTCATATAAACTTCTGGAAGACAAGCCTCTCATTATCTGCAGAAGAAAACTCTATCCACCAACCTTCAGACACTTAAAACCACCTGGGACCAAGACAAAAATCGCATGGGAGTTACAACCAGCAGGGACCAAAGACAATACTTTACCCTAATCTTGTCCCCAAACCAGGAAACTTCCCTCTCTTAAAAGTATACACTGCACAGTAGTTAGCCACGACTGCTGCTGCCTGGTGTCCTCAGAGCTATGTGTGCATTTTCAAATCCTGAAGACCTTGATTAAGGGCAGCTCATCTCCCTGTGTCAAGAATGAGAGGAGATCACTGAAGTCACTTAAATCTTGGTTCCCTCTTTTTTAAAAAAACCCTGTAGCCTCTGAATGAACTGATCATCATCCATTTTCAGAAAAAAGAACATTGTTCGCCCAACAAAGGAAAAAGAATTTAAGTCATGTAAAGTCTTCTTTAGATACAAAAAGTCACCAGCTCCAGGGGCAGTTCCATGCCTTAATGAAGACTTTCAGTGCTGCAGAAACAAAGGACCGACTGCATTAGGCCAGAATCCAATTGTATTTCTTTACTAGTAACTGCATACCCTACCTTCTTTTCCCTGTGAATTTTGTTCTCAAAAAGAAGAAAAAAAAAAAAAAAAAAAGGAAAGAAAATCAGGTAATAAAAAAGAAGTCTAAAGAGACACACTCTGGTTAACCTTTTCAACTTACGAAGAATTCAGGAGTAGAAATACCAAAATAGCAGAAGTCTGAGCAGTGGGCTGCTTAAAAACTACTTAGTTTTTGCTTGAGAAAAAACAAAAAAGTCCATCAAATATAAAAATGAATCTGTTTAATCCTAACAAAGATTATAGCTGTTGATGTATGCAACCGTTAGGGTGCTATCAATAAATGCTGAATTTGCATGGAAGTTATTACTCTTTAGTTGAAAACATTATTGTGCCAGTAGGATTGGAGGGCTCTAGGAGTAAATAATCCATCCTAAAAAAAGTTTGAAATCCATTTTTCCAGATCCTTCAGTTAAGAAACTCTTGTCTGAGTTATAGTATCCCTTGGTGTTCTCCTTGGAAGTGCACTTAACTACCCTGGTGTCATGAACACAAAGGAAGCATATATTTCAGGCTAACTATTCTGTTTAGGGAAATTATTTAGGAAGTACTTTCACTGCTTCTTCCTGAAATTTTGAATACAAATTGAGGGATACTTCTTAAGAATTCAGTATTTTTTTTTTTTGAGACAGAGTCTCCCTCTGTCGCCAGGTTGGAGTGCAGTGGCGCAATCTCAGCTCATGGCAACCTCTGCCTCTGGGTTCAAGCGATTCTCCTGCTTCAGCCTCCTGAGTAGCTGGGACTACAGGTGCGCACCACCACGCCCAGCTAATTTTTGTATTTTTAGTAGAGACGGGGTTTCACCATGTTGGCCAGAAATGGTCTCAATCTCTTGACCTCGTGATCCACCCTCCTCGGCCTCCCAAAGTGCTGGGATTACCGGTGTGAGACCCGGCCTGGCCCAGTATTTATTTCTTAAAGTGACTCCAGGACTGGCCCCTGACTGTGTATGTCATCGTTTCTGTGCCCCAGTTCTTTCCCAGGTCCTTGCTGCTTACTCCTAACCACGAATTTGAGTTGCTAATGGTGTGGTCAAGAGTGACAGATGACCCTGAACCATAAATGAAAGGGATAAGCCAGGAAGAGAGAGAACACAGAAACTCGTGCTCCACACAACCCGGGAAGCCACGCAGGCCAGACTAGCCCAAACATGGCCATTCAAAGAAACAGCACTTGGTTCTGCTTTTGCTGTGT
>NW_022096204.1:0-22839 GCF_006542625.1 Nomascus leucogenys
GTATCCCAGGCTGGAGTGCAGTGGCGTGATCTCGGCTTGCTGCAACCTTCATCTCTCAGGTTCAAGTGATTCTCTTGCCACAGTCTCCCAAGTAGCTGGGATTACAGGCATGCGCCACCACACCTGGCTTATTTTGTAGTTTTAGAAGAGACGGTGGTTTCATCATGTTGGCCAGGCTGGTTTCAAACCCCTGACCTCAGGTGATCCACCCGTCTCAGCATCCCAAAGTGCTGGGATTACAGGCGTGAGCCACCGCACCCTGCCAAGATTTTTTTAAAGCTCTCATTTTTCTCCTACTGGGTTTTCCTGTTTGCTCCCTCGATCTTTCTCTCTCTGTCTCTTTTTGTGTACATCTTTTTGTCTAATTCTCTCTCTCTCTATTGTATTCCTCAAACACAGGAAGCAATCTCCAATGTTATGAGATGCTCCACGTAGAGACCCACGTAACAAAGAGCTGAGGGAGTGCTTAGATCAGTAGAGAGAAGGAAAGTCAGGCTCTCCGTCCACACTAAACCCTGCCAATTTTCACATGAGTCAGCTTAAAGGCTGATGCTTTCCCAGTCCAGATTCAGTTAAGAACACAGCCCCAATCTCATAAAAGACCTGAAGGCAGAGGAAGCCAGCGAAACTGTGTCCAGATTCTGGTCCACACAAATTATGAGATATTATATGCTGTTGAAAAGCGCTGAGTTCTAGGGCAATGTTGTCAGAAAGGAGCAGATATCTAACCTCATCCCCGAGGTCCTAGGATTCCCCATCCCTCTGCTTATCTCTTCCTCAGGCTGTCTGCAGCCAAACTAGTCCCTTTCTAACCTCTGCCAAACTCACACCTATGAGTCTCTTCACTAAGAGTGGCTTCTCCTGACACATACTTGTGCAGATGCCTCCCTGTTGATCCTCTTCATGGATTAAAAGTCACCTCAGAGAGGCCTTAGGTCCTCCCATGCAATAATTTTCCAGCTTTTCTTCTCAACATTCTACTTTATATTATAGTCCTTGCTCTTTCTACTTTCAAACATATACTTGCTTCAGTGCTTTTTGTCCAGCTGTCCTCAGACTGTTTGGTCTTGGGTTGGGGGGTGCAGGCATGATGTAATAATTTGCTGTACCACGTGTTGGACACCTCACCATGGTAGCTGGGCAAGGGTGAGTGCAAGGGAAAAAAGACTAGCTAAGTGATTATGATGGGGGATCTTATATTCCCTTCCTCTTTTGACCACTGTAATGTGGAGATCATTGATAACAGATGCAGATGTGTGACCTTCTTGTTCAGCTGCTCCGCAACGCTCAGTGGGCACCCCAGAAACACAGCAGGCTGTAACCACCTCCAGGCCAATCACTAAACTCTACAGCCCCATGCTAGAGCGCATATAGGAACAAATCAGGTTACCTTTATTTTTGGTGTCCTCAAGACACTGGTTCTTTAAATTCCTAGAGGACAAAGTAGCAGGATATGAAGGGCTCCTAAGTAAAATGAGTGACCTTGGAATCTCCCTTGCCAGACTTCTTGCCTCTACCTGGTTTGGGTTCGTTGCTATTTTATTCATGAGGTATCCTGGTCCCTTATCCAGTGAAATTATTTTTTACCACTTTTCAAAATGAAGACCTTAAGACACCCAACAGTATCTGGCGATATTCCCTGACTTCAGCCTCAGAATCCCATGCTCTGGCACATTTAGCTCTATCTCATCTTCATCTACCCAAGATGCCTCTGAAGTGGCCATGCCTCCTCTGATTTGAAGGACCTGGAGAGAGTGGATGCGTTTTTGCACAGTCTCAGAGCAAAGTGTCTTGGTTCACTAATGAAGAACCAAGGCTGGCAGACACTTATGAGTGTGTAAAATCATCGAGGTCACCCACTTCAGGCACCCCTATTTATGAGAGAGAAAACAGGCTTTCCTGTAGGCATTGTCTACATTAGGCTGAGGTGGAGCATAGCTCATTTTTACTTCCAGGTGCCCACAGAGCTGGATGCAAAACCCCAGTCCTGTCATCTTGAAACTGACATGGAGAGGCCCCATGTGAACCGAACCCTGGATCTGCGCATTCTCTGCTGCCCCTGAATGTGAAGCTGCAGATTCTAATTTCCAAAGCAAACCTGATAGGCGGGATGGAGCCAAGGCCCAGGAAGATGGAGCCCTCCCTGTTTGCCTGGACCCTGCCCACCTCCTGAGATCTGGACCAGTCCCTGCCTCTTTTGGGGCCTCAGTTTCCCAATTTTGTAATCTAATGAGAAAATAAATGTAATACTGCATAAGCATATGCTCGGTTGAGAATTTGGTGTCAGAGTCCTCAATACTGGAGGATATATTGGGGGTGGGGTGGGTTTGGGGCCCCATGGGTTCTCAGGCCTCCTGAACGTACCCAGTGCAGTAGGTGTAGAGCTCTGGACAGCCAGGTCTTCTTTCCTGAGCCAGCTGATTACAACATGATGGACCAAGGGCTCTGATCTTAATCTGCTTTCCACAGGATACCCCACCTTCAGCCACCGCCTGCTCTGTGCTTCCCATATTGTGGGGAGCTGATGACAATTCCCATTACAGTGAGGGGGCACAAGAAACTAGACCTGTGGGCCTGCAGGAAAGAAAAAACACTTTTCTATTTCTCTCAAACTGTAGAATCTGTTGTCAAATTTTAATTTTGATTATATCTGAGCTTGATAATGTGTTTCATGGTGTTAACAGCTGCTTAAATTTATTTTTTCTGTGAAGTGTGGGATAATGTACTTTGGCCATATTTTTAAATCAACTTCTAAAACCTCTCTATTAGAGTGGACATGTGAGCATCTTTGTGATATGAACTGCACAAGTTTGTTGTCAGTTTGTTCTTTTTTTTTTTTTAAAAATGTTTTGTTTTTATTCTGGTTTGGATGTCTTTTGGGGTTTTGTTTTGTGGCTATTTATTACTTCAGTGTAAGTTTCCCCTAATTGACTTACAGGTTTGTACATACTCAATGAAATATTTTGGTAAAATCTTTGTAAAAACTGATGTAGTCAATTTTACAGTTTACATAAACATAAAACAGTCACGACTATCATGATGAAAAAGAAAGGTTGAGGGCTTAAAATGTAAAATATGACACAGCTAAAGTAGTGTGTAAAGGGAAATTTATAGCACTAAATGCCCACAAGAGAAAGCAGAAAAGGTCTAAAATGGACACCATAACATCACAATTTAAAAACTAGAGAAGAAAGAGCAAATTAACTAAGATCAAAAGCAGAACTGAAGGAGATAGAAGACACAAAAAAAAACCCGTCAAAAAAAATAAATCAATGCAGGAGCTGGTTTTTTTGAAAAGATCAAGAAAATAATGGACTGCTAGCCAGACTAATAAGGAAGAAGAGAAGAATCAAATAGACACAATAGAAAATGATAAAAGGGATATAACCATCGATCCTACAGAAATAAAAAGTATCATTAGAGAATTTTATAAATACCTCTTTGCAAATTAACTAGAAAATCTAGATGAAATGGATAAATTCCTGGACATATATACCCTCCCAAGTCCAAACCAGTAAGAAGTCGAGTCCCTCAATAGGCCGATAACAAGTTCTAAAATTGAGGCAGTAATTAACAGACTACCAACCAAAAGAAGTCCAGGACCAGACAGATTCACAGCTGAATTCTACCAAAGGCACAAAGAGGAGCTGGTACCATTCCTTCTGAAACTATTTCAAACAATAGAAAAAGAGGTACTCCCCCCTAACTCATTTTATGTGGCCAGCATCATCCTGAAACCAAAACCTGGCAAAGACACAATAAAAAAAGAAAATTTCAAGCCCGTATTCCTGATGAACATCAGTGCGAAAGTCCTCAATAAAATACTGGCAAACCGAATCCAGCAGCAAATCAAAAAGATTATCCACCACGATCAAGTTAGCTTAATCCCTGGGATGCAAAGCTGGTTCAACATATGCAAATCAATAAATGTATTCCATCACATAAACAGAACTAATGACAAAAACCACATGATTATCTCAATAGATGCAAAAAAGGCCTTCAATAAAATTCAACACCTCTTCATGGTAAAAACTCTCAATGAATTATGAATAGATGGAACGTATCTCAACTGTGCTATTTGTGACAAATGCACAGCCAATATCATATTGAATGGGCAAAAACTGGAAGCGTTCCCTTTGAAAACCTGCACAAAACAAGAATACCCTCTCTCACCACTCCTATTCTATAAACTATTGGAAGTTCTGGCCAGGGCAATCAGCCAAAATAAAGAAATTAAGCATAATCAACTAGGAAGAGAGGAAGTCAAATTGTCTCTGTTTGCAGAAGACGTGATTGTACATTTAGAAAACCCCATCCTCTCAGCCCAAAATCTCCTTAAACTGATAAGTACCTCAGGAAAGTCTCAGGATACAAAATCAATGTGCAAAACTCACAAGCGTTCCTATACACAATAATAGACAAACAGCCAAATCATGCAAGAACTCTCATCCACGATTGCTACAAAGAGAATAAAATACCTAGGAATCAACTTAAAAGGGATGTGAAGGACTTCTTCAAGGAGAACTACAAAACCACTGCTCAAGGAAATAAGAGAGGACACAAACAAATGGAAAACATTCCATGCTCATGGATAGGAAGAATCAATATTGTGAAAATGGCCATACTGCCCAAAGTAATTTATAAATTCAGTGCTATCCCCACCAAGCTACCACTGACTTTTTTACAGAATTAGAAAAAAATTACTTTAAATGTCATATGGAATCAAAAAAGAGCCTGCACAGACAAGACAATCCTAAGCAAAAAGAACAAAGGTGGAGGCATCACGCTAGCTGTCTTCAAACTATACCAAAAGGCCACAGTAACCAAAACAGTATGGTACTGATACCAAAAACAGATATATTGACAAATGGAACAGAACAGAAGCCTCAGAAGTAACATCAAACATCTACAACCATCTGATCTCTGACGAACCTGACAAAAACAAGCAATGAGGGAAGGATTCCCTATTTAATAAATGGTTTGGGAAAACTAGCTGGCCATATGCAAAAAACTGAAACTGGTCATTTCCTTACTTGTTATACAAAAATTAACTCAAGATGGATTAAAGGCTTAAATGTGAGACTTAAAACCATAAAAACCCTAGAAAAAAACCAAGGCAATACCATTCAGGACATAGGCATAGGCAAAGACTTCTTGACTAAAGCACCAAAAACAATGGCAACAAAAGCCAAAATTGACAAACGAGATATAATTAAACTAAAGAGCTTCTGCACAGCAAAAGAAACTATATCAGAGTGAACAGGCAACCTACAGAATGGGAGAAAATTTCTGCAATCTATCCATCATCTGACAATGGGCTAATATGCAGAATTTAGAAAGAATTTAAATAAATTTACAAGAATAAAACAAACAAACACATCAAAAATGGGCAAAGGGCATAAACAGACACTTCCCAAAAGAGGACATTTATGCAGCCAACAAACATATGAAAAAAAGCACGTCATCACTGGTCATCAGATAAATGCCAATCAAAAACACAATGAGATACCATCTCAAGCCAGTTAGAATGGTGATCATTAAAAAAATCAGGAAACAACAGATGCTGGAGAGGATGTGGAGAAATAGGAACACTTTTACACTGTTTGTGAGAGTGCAAATTAGTTCAACCATGTGGAAGACAGGGTAGTCATTCCTCAAGGATCTACAAAGAGAAACACCATTTGACCCGGCAATCCCATTACTGGGTATATACCCAAAAAATTATAAATTATTCTATTTTAAAGACACATGTACACATATGTTTATCATGGCACTGTTCACAAAGAGTAAAAACTTTGAACCAAACCAAATGCCTATCAATGATAAACTGAAAAAAGAAAGTGTGGCATGTACACACCATGGAATACGATGCAGTCATAAAAAGGATGAGTTCATGTCCTTTGCAGGGACATGGATGCTGCTGGAAACCGTCATTCTCAGCAAACTAACACAAGAATAGAAAAGCAAACATCGCATGTTCTCACTCATAATTGGGAGTTAAACAAAGAGAGCACATGGACACAGGAAGGGGAACATCACACACTGGAGCCTGTCGGGAAGTGGGGGATTATGGGAGGGATAGCATTAGAAGAAATATTCCTGGTCTAGGCCACTATTTAGATTTTCTAACTTCTGTTTCAAAAAATTGATATGTTTCAAAAATTGTTATTGATATGTAATTATATAAATATATATTTCAGAAAAAAGAATTAACATTAATTTTGCTTTTTCCAAAATACTTTATGGTTTTGAGCACTTCTAGCAGTGACATTTTTGCTCTAGGTAGTTGCTCTATATCTGATATATTCATCATAACATCCTTTGTGCCCTTCACACTTATCCTTCAAATTCCCACTCTCCTTAAGTGTAAATTTTCAAGGGCCAGAGCTCCCATATCTTTCCAATATTACTTCTTGAAAAGAAGCTTCTGTGTACTGCTTTCTCCATGGGTTGGATATAATGCTAAAAGAGCTGAAAAAATATTAATTTTTTAAAAAAATTCAGTTATGAGATTAAGGTAAATATATCTTATAAATCTAATATACAAAATTAGGCCAGCTGAGAACACAATGATAGTTGAAGCAAAAATCTGAGATCCTGTTTCTCTCAATTGATATATGAACTTAACTACAATTGGGCGAGAAAAGCCAGTTGAGTTTGTAGCACCCCACATGAGAAAAAAGCCAACCATAACCACATTTAGATGAAAGAAAATTTGGTAACATTTATGTACTACAGAACAGTGTAGTTAGATAAATATATGTACACTCCATGATTCTCCCTCAGGAAAGAAAAAAGAATGAAATGTGTATGCAAACTTCTGACTTATTGAGTTACACCAGGAATATCCAAAGACTGGATATTGCTTCCTTTAACATGTAGTGTTGATGACAATAGAGATAGAGTTTAAATGACAGCTTGGGTCAACTCAGAATAAAGATAAATGCTTCTTACAACAACAGAGACTGTAGTGCCTGTAACAGTGACCAAGGGAAGAGACTAAAGGTTTCTCAAGGGGAAACAGAGGTAAACCTTATGAACAAGAAAATACATACAGTAGTCTAAAGAAGACACATTTTGACAACAGATTGGAGAAGCTCCCAGAATGACTATTGTGTCTGAATGTTGTCAATTTTCCCATGAACAGAGCAGTTCCATAAAGGATAAAATAGGTAGTGGTTTATTAATGGACCAAAACCTTAACAAAACCACAGTATCTAAAAGCAACCAGGAAATATAGCCTAATCAAAGGAGCAAAATATATGTTCAAGTGAACCTAAAGAAGTGGAGATCTATAAATTATTTTTTAACTTACAATCATTTTATTTTTCTTTATTTTTTCATTTTATACACAGGATCTTACTCTATCTCCTGGGACAGAGTGCCGTGGTGCAATCATAGCTCACCGTAACCTCAAATTTCTGAAGTCAAGCAGTCATGCCACCTATGTCTCCTGAGTAAATATGACCACAGTTGTGCACACTACCACACCTGTATAGTTTCTTTAAAAAATTTGTACAAACAGAATGTTGCTATGTTACCTCAGCTGGTCTCAAATTCCTGGTCTCAAGCAATCCTATTGCCTCAGTCTCAAAGTGCTGGCATGAGCCACCATACCTGGAATTTTTTTCTCTTTTAAGGAAAAAGCACTTAAAATCATTAATAGTAAAATAAAACAAAGAAAGGCATTGCATAATGATAAAGGTTCAATTCAACAAGAAGACTTAACTATCCTAAATGTAGATGCACCCAACTTTGGGGAACATAGATTATAAAACAAGTACTTCTAGAACTACAATAAGACTCAAGTAGCCACACAATAATAGTAGGGGAATGCAACTCCCCCCTAACCGTGTTTGACAGATTATCAAGGCAGAAACCTAACAAATTCTGGAGTTTGATTTGACACTTGATCAATTGAAACTAATAGAGAGTTACAGTCTACACCACACACCATCTAAGGAATGTAAATTCTTCTCATCTGCTCACAGAATATGCTCTAGGATTGACCGCTTCCTAGCCATAAAGCAATTCTCAATACATTTTTAAAAAATCAAAATTATGCCAACCATACTGTCAGGCCACAATGGAAACAAAGATAAAAATCAAAACAAATAAAATCTCACAAAATCACAGAATGACACTGAAATTAAACAACTTGATCCTGAATGAATTTTGGGTAAACAACAAAATTAAGTCCTTAAATTAAAAAAATTTTTGAAATAAATGAAGAGTCAGAATATACCAAAATGTCTGGAATGTAGGAAAAGCACTGTTAAGAGGAAAGTTTATAGAGCTAAATGCCTGCATCAAAAAGTTAGAAAGATCTCAAACTAACAATTTAACATCACACCTAGAGAAACTAGAAAAATAAAAACAAACTAACCCCATATCTATCAGAATGGGAAAAATATTCACAATCTATGATCCTGACAAAATCTAATACTGAGAATCTATAAGAAACTTAAAGAATTCACAAGCAAAAAATAACCCCATGAAAAAGTGGGCAATAACAGAAACTGTTCAAAAGAACACACACAAGTGGCAAAATAACATATGAAAGAAGCTTATCATCACTAACCATCAAGGAAATGTACATCAAAACCACAATAAGACACCGTTGTACACCAGTTAGAATGACTTTTGTTAAAAAGTAAAATGATAATAGATGTCGATGAGGTTATAGAGGGAAAAAAAACCCTTATACACTGTTAATGGGATATAAATTACTTCAGTCACTGTGGAGAGCAGCTTGGAGATTTTCCAAATAACTGAGAGTTGAACTATGATTCAACCCAACAATTTCACCACTGGGTATGTACCCAAAAGAGAATAAATTATTCTACCAAAATAGTTCATGCACTTGTTGGTTCATCACTACACTATTTATAAGAAGAAAGACATGAATCAACCTAGTTGCCTATTAGTGGTATTTTTTTTTTTTTTTTGAGATTAAGTCTCACTCTGTTGCCCAGGCTGGAATGCAGTGGCATGATCTCAGCTCACTACAACCTCCGCCTCCCAGGTTCAAGCAATTCTTCTGCCTCAGCCACCCAAGTAGGTGGGACTATAGCCGCCATGCCACCACGCCCGGCTAACTTTTGTATTTTCAGTAGAGACAGGGTTTCCTTATGTTGTCCACTATGGTCTCCATCACCTGATCTCAGGATCCACCCACTGAGGCCTCCCAAGGTGCTGGGATTACAGGCATCAGCCACCGTGTCCAATCTATTAATGGTAAATTGAATTTAAAAAGTGCCACATGGACACCAATAGTGCTTTGCCTTAAAAAAAAAAAAAAACAAAAGAAAACTTATCCTTTGCAGCAACATTAATGCAACCAGAGGCCATTATACAAAGCAATTAATGCAGAAATGAAAAATGAAAATACTGCATGGTCTCACTTATAAATGGAAATTAACACTGAGTACACATGGATATAAAAATAAAAATAATAGACAACTCTCAAACGGTGGAGAGAGGGATGGATCAAGAACTGAAAAAGCTGTCTATTTAGTACCTATGCTCACTGCCTGGGTGATGGAATTACTCATACTTCAACCTCAGCATTATACAAAATACCTATGTAAAAAACCTGTGTAGGTACCTCCTGAATCTAAAATAAATTTGAAATTCTAAAAAGAGGCCTTACTGTCTCACCCAGACAGGAATACAATACCATGATTATAGCTCAATGCAGCCTCAAATTCTGGGAAACTGAAGCAATAATCTTTACATCAGCCTCCAACTTCCTGACACTACAGGAACATTCCACCATGCCTGACTAATCTGTAAAAATATTTTTACATATAGCTTCTCACAATATTGCCCAGGGTGGTCTCAAACTCCTGGCCTTAAGTAATTGATATGGTTTAGCTCTGTGTCCCCAACCAAATCTCATCTTGAATTGTAATAATCCCCACATGTCCTGGGAGGGACCCTGTGAGAGGTAACTGAATCATGGAGGCAGGATTTTCCCGTGCTGTTCTCACGATAGCAAATAAGTCTCAAATGACCTGATGGTTTTATAAGTGGAGGTTCCCCTGAACAAAGTCTCTTGCTTGCTGCAATAATGATGAGACCTCCCCAGCCATGTGAGTCAGTTAAACTTTTTTTCATTATAAATTACCTAGTCTTGGTTATGTCTTTATTAGCAGCATGAGAATGGATTAATACAGTAATCCTCTTGCCTTAGCATTCAAAGTAGATGAACTACATGCACATGTCATTGTGCCTGGCTAAAACAGCTAGCTTTAAAGATGCTCAGTCAGCTAAAGAAGAACATAGAAAACTAAACAGAAAAAGAAAACAATGCATGAAGATGATGAGATTATCAACAAAGTGATTAAAACTACAAATAGAAACATAAAGTGTGGAGCTGAAAAGTAAAATACCTGAATTTAGAGATTCACTAGAAGGTCCAAGAACAGTTTGGTCTAGCAGGAAAAGATGCAGCAAGCTTGATAAGAAGTCATTTGAAATTACAGGGTGAGGAGGCTAAAAATAATTTTAAAAATTAAGAGAGCCTAAGGGACTTATGGGATACCATTAAGATGGCCAATATACTCATAATGGGAATTCTAAAATAAAAACAGAGAAAAGAGAGCAGCAAAGTTATTTCAAGAAACAATCAGTGGCTGAGAACTCTCAAAATTTGAGGGAGAAAATGACCTAAAATTTAATGAAACTTTATCAACTCTAACTAGTAGTAACACAGGGAGACCGTGACAAGACACATTATAATAAGAGATTCAAAAATTAAAACACAGAGAATCTTGAAGTCAGCAAGAAAAAAGGGACTTAGCATGTACAAGGCTACCCCTATAGGATGACCAGCAGATGTCTCAGCAAAAAAACTTACAGGCAAGAGACTGTAGGATGACATACTCAAAGTGCTGAAAAAAATGGCAAGTACCAACCAAGAACACTATGTCTGCCAAAACTATCCTTTCAATGAATTAAAAGATAAAAATAAAGAATATCCAAGATCAATGAAAACTGTATAAATTTATATACACTAAGCCTGTCTTAAAAAAATGCTAGTCATTCACATTAAAAAATAAAATAATGATGAGAGCAACAGAAAATTATGTAAATATGTTTTTCTAATAGAGATAATTATGTACACAATTATAATATTCTGTTATTATAATGAAGATGCAAAGAATACTTTTAATTCTGCTATGTATTTGAGATTACAAAGACTTCAAAATGACTATAAATCTGTGCCAATAGATTCGTAATACAAAATGATACAATTTGCGACGTCAATGAAACACATAGGGAGCCATAAAGGGGCAGGGTTTTATATGCAATAGTAGTTCTTTTTGGCAATATCTACAGTAACAACAAAGAAAATGCCTATAGTACTTAGGATTTTGAGACTAGTCTGGGCAACATTTCAAAACCGTATCTCTATGAAAAATAACAAAAATTAGCCAGGAGTAGTGGTCACATCTGTGGTCCAGCTACTCAGAAGGCTGAGGTGGGAGGATTGTTTGAGCTAAGCCTGAGAGGCAAGCTTGCAGTGAGCAGAGATTGTGACACTGAACCCAAGCCTGGGTGACAGAGAAAGACCCTGTCAAAAAAAAAAAGGAAATACCTATAGTACACACACACAAAGACACACACACACAGAGAGTAGTGAGAAAAAAATTAAAACTTGTCACTACAAAAATCAATAATACACTAAGAAAGAGAGCAAGAGAGAAAAACAGGAACAAAATAGTTACAGGACCGGCCGGGCGCAGTGGCTCATGCCTGTAATCCCAGCACTTTTGGAGGCCATGGCAGGTGGATCACGAGGTCAGGAGATCGAGACCACCCTGGCTAACACGGTGAAACCCCGTCTCTACACAAAATACAAAAAAAAAAAAAAATAGCTGGGCGTTGTGATGGGCGCCTGTATTCCCAGCTGCTGGGGAGGCTGAGGCAGCCTCTGTCTCAAAAAAAAAAAAAAAATTAGCTATAGGACCTGAAACAAAAAAGAAACAAAATGCAATAGGAAATCATTCCCTTTAATAATGACTTTATAGATAAATAAATTATGTCAATCAAAAACATACTTTCACAAAATAAATTCATGAAACAAAATTCAACTCTATGTTTACTACAAATGACCAAATTATGATCTGGAACACATATAACCAATACATCAAAGAATTCAAAAAAAATTAAACGCAAAAATCAAATTCTGCCATGGTAGACAAAATACATATTATATCAAAAACTTCCTCAAGAGACAAGAAGAAAAGGACAACAAAAACATCAACAATAAAAGCAGCAACAATAAAACAATATACAACAATAAAAGCAACAACAGTAACATATGTGCCTTACACCACAGTTCCCAAATATATGAAGCAACATTTTACAGAACTGAAACATGAAGTAGCCAGCACCTAATAACAGAAGATGACTTTTATATCTGACTTTTAGTAATGTAAATTAAAAAAAACCATAAGATGAATAAGTAAACAGAGTACTTAAACAACACAATAGAACAATTAGACCTAACAGTCACATTTATAACTCTCCAGTCAACAGCAGAATATGCAATGCTTTTAATCACACATGCCGCAATATTCCAAATAGACCACCCGTTAAGTCAAAAAACAAATCTTAGCAAATTTAAGCAGATGTAAATTACACAAATATTTCTAACTACAATACAATAAACCAAGAAGTTAAAAACACTAACATGTCAAAGAATAAGTAAAAATTAACAACAAATTCTCAAACACACTGTTGTCAAGAGGTTATAGATTAATATTGTTAAGATGTCACTACTACTGAAAGTGGTCTATGGATTCAATATTCTTTTTTTTCTTTTCTTTTCTTTCCCTTTTCTTTTCAGATGGAGTTTTGCTCTTGTTGCGCAGGTTGGAGTGCAATGGCGTCATCTCAGCTCACTGCAACCTTCACCTCCTGGGTTCAAGCAATTCTCCTGCCTCAGCCTCCTGAGTAGCTGGGGTTACAGGCATGTGCCACCACACCTGGCTAATTTTGTATTTTTATTAGTGACGGGGTTTCTCCATGGCTGGTCTCGAACTCCTGACCTCAGGTGATCCACCTTCCTTGGCCTCCCAAAGTGCTGGGATTACAGGCATGAGCCCACCACCCCTAGCTGATTCAATGTACTTTCTATCAAGATACAAATGAAACTTTTTGCAGAAGTTTTAAAATATTCTATAATTTTTATGGAATTTCCAGTGACCACAAACAGCCAAATAATGTTGGGAAAAAATATAAAGACAGAGGCATCATACTCTAATTTCAAAACATACTACAAAGATATAGTCATCAAAACAGTTTGGTACTGACATAAAGACAAATGAATGATGAAACAGATGAGAGAGTCCAGACATAAGTCCTCATGGATATAATAAACATATTTTTAAAAAGTGTTCCAAGAATTCAAAATAAGGAAAGAACTGTCTCTTCAACAACAGTATTGGGAATAATAAAAATTTACATAGAAAAATAACAAAGTTAGACCTTACCTTGCACCAGATAAAACATAAACTCAAGGCTGGGTGCCGTGGCTCACATCTGTAATCCCAGCACTTTGGGAGGCTGAGGCAAGTGAATCACAAGGTCAGGAGATCAAGACCATCCTGGCCAATATGGTGAAACCATGTCTCTACTAAAATACAAAAAAAAAAAAATAGTTGGAGGTGGTGGCACATGGCTTAGTTCCAGACACTCGGGAGGCTGAGACAGGAGAATCTCTGGAACCCGGGAGGCAAGAGTTTCAGTGAGAGGAGATCACACCACTGTGCTCCAGCCTGGTGACAGAGCAAGACTCCACCTCAAATAAAGAAATAAACTCAAAAAGCTAATTTTTGGTAGCTATTAAAATGAAATTTTAAATTTTATTATTCAGATAGTTTGCTATCAGCATACAGAAAGCTACGACTTTGTTGATTTTCTGCAATTTTACTGACTTTGTTAGGTAGTTCTAATAGTTTTTGGTGTAGTGTTTAGAGTTTTTCACATATAAGATTATTTTGTCCACAATCAGAAGTCATTTGACTTCGTCCTTTCCAATTAGTATGATTTTATTTCTTCCTCTTGCCTAATTTCCTTGGCTAGGACTTCCAGTACTATGTTGAATCAGAGGGCTGAAAGTGGGGAAATTTTCTTGTTCCAGATCTCAGAGAGAAAGCTTTCAGCTTTCCTTAATCAGTATAATGTTAGCATTACTTTGTCATAAATGGCCTTTATTGTGTTGAGGCACATACCTTCTATTCCTAACTTGTTGAGAGTTTTCATTATACTGAATGTTGAATTTCATCCAATGATTCTTCTGCATACGCAAAAGCTACAAAAATTAAAATACTTAATGTGATGGTTAATACTGGGTGTCAAATTGATTGGATTGGAGGATAGAAAGCATTGATCCTGGGTGTGTCTGCGAGGGTGTTGACAAACGAGATTAACATTTGACTCAGTGGGCTGGGAAAGGGAGACCCACTCTTAATTGGGTGGGCACCATCTGATGAGCTGCCAGTGAATATAAAGCAGGCAGAAAAACATGAAAAGGAGAGACTGGCCTAGGCTCCCAGCCTACATCTTTCTCCTGTGCTGGACGCTTCCAGCCCTCAAGCACCAGACTCCAAGTTCTTCAGCTTTGGGATGTGGACTGGCTCTCCTTGCTCCTCAAACCTGCAGACAACCTATTGTGGGATCTTGTGATCTGTCTAGGGAACCCTGACTAATACACCTAGCAAGAAACTTAACTAAAAAGGTAAAAGATGTCTACACTGCAAACGACAAAACATGGATAAAAAATATAAAATACAAATGAATAGATGAAAAAATCTTGTGTTTATACACTGGAAGAATACTGTTAATATAACCGCCCAAAGTGATCTACAGACTTAACGTGATTTTTATCAAAATACCAATGACATTTTTTCACAGAAATAGAAAAAATATTCTAAATTTGTATGGACCCACAAAAAACTCTGAATAGACAAAGAAACTTTGAGCAAAATAAGCAAAGCTAAAGGCATCACTTTATCAAACTCGAAAACTTGCTATAAAGCTATGGTAACCAAAACGCACTCTACTGGCATAAAACAAACACATAGGCTAACGTGTCCAATAAGCCCAGAAGTTAATTTATGCACCTAAAGCCAACTGATTTTCAACAACAGTGCCAAAACACACTTTAGGGAAAAGCTAATCTCTTCAATAAATGGTGCAGGGTCATTAAATATTTACATGCAGAAAAATAATACTAGACCTTTGTGCCTTGCCATATATGAAAATCAACTAAAACTAAAGACTTAATTGTCATGCCACAAATTATGAAACTATTAGAGAAAAATGTAAAAAAATGCTTTATAACATTGGACTGTGAAAGGATTATTAAAATAAGATTTCAAAACATAGGCAACAAAGTCAAGAATAAGCACACAACATTATTTCAAACTAAAATGCTTTCTCATATTAAAAAAACAAAAGATTGAAGAGACAGCTTAGGTGATGAAAGAAAATGTTTTCAGGCTATACATATGACAAAAGGCTAATATTCAGAATATATAAGAAACTTTAAAATCTCAAAATAAAACACACTTATAATCTAATTAAAAAATGCAAAAGGTCTTAATAGATGTTAGTCAAGAAGAGGGATACAAAAATGGCAAACTGGAACCTAAAAAGATGTTCTGCATTACTAATCATCAAGGAAATGCAAATCCAAACCACAATGAGGTACCACCTCACTCCCATTAGAATGGCTATGATAAAAATCAATAAATAATTAATTAAAGCAAGTACTAATGAGGATATAAAAAAAGAGTAGATGTATCCATTGTTGGTGGAATTGTAAATTAGTATGGCCATTATAGAAAAGAGTATGGAGGTTTCTGAAAGAAATTAAAAATAGATCTATTATATGATCCAGCAATTTTACTCCTGGGTGTATATCCAAAAAAAGGATATCACTGTGTCAAAAATATATTTGCATTCCCATGTTAATTACAGAACTATTTATAATAGTTTACATATGGAATCAATTCAAATGTAGAGCAACAGATGAATGGATAAACAAAATGTGCTATATATACACAGTGAAATCCTATTCAGCCATAAGAAAGGATAAAATTCTGTCAGTTAAAACAGCATGGATGAACCTTGAGGATACCATGTTGAGTAAAATAAGCCACATAAAGAAACACAAATACTTTATGATCTTATCTCACTCATTTGAGGAACCTGAAAAAAAGGGTTGATATCAGCAAAGAGTACAATAGGGGTTACCAGAGACTGAAGCAGGAGGATGGGAAAAGGCTGCTTCACAGTATTGTGTTATGATTAGATAGGAGAAATAAGTTTTTGTTTTTTATTACACAGTAGAATAAAAATAATTAATGAAAGTTATCGCATATTACAAAATAGCTAAAAGAGACCAGTTGTGGTGGCACATTCTTGCAATCCATAAATTTTGGAGACTGAGGTAGGAGAATCACTTGAAGTCAGAAGTTCAAGATAGCCTGGACAACATAGTGTGACCCTCTCTCTAGAAAAATTAAAACATTAGCCAGGCATGGTGGCAGGTTCCTGTAGTCTCAGCTAATTGGGAAGCTAAGGTTAGAAGATTGTTTGAGGTTACAGTGAGCTAGGGTTGCACCACTGCACTCCAGTCTGGGTGTTAGAGAAAGATCCTGTCTCTAAAAAAAATTAATACATAAAGATAAAATAAAATAGCTAGAGAAGAAGCTTTTGAATGTTCTCACCACAAAAATAACAAATGCATGAGGCAACAAATATACTAAGTACTCTGATTTTTATTGTTATACAACATATATATATAATTGTTTCCCCAAAATATGTACAATTACATCTGTCAATTTTAAAAAATGAATGAAGACTATAATGTAAAACCTATAGCTGTAAAATTCCTAGCACAATACAGAAGCGTGAAGCTTCATGTCAACTGGTCTCGGCAATAATTTGGGGATGTAACATCAACGGATGAGACAACAAAAGCAAGTGAATACACATGGTACTAAATCATTGTATGAAAAATATCCCAAACAGGCAAAGCAGAACATGGAATAGATATATGCACACTTATGTACATTGTAGTATTACTCACAAACATACTACCTGGAAGCAAATGTCCCTTTAAGGATGAGTAGATTCAACAAACGGCACGTATATTCACTGGGATAGCATTCAGCCTTAAAAATTAGGAAATCTTGAAAAGTACTACAATAAGGACAATCTTCAAAACATTCTGCTAAGTAAAACAAGACAGTCAGAAAGGAAGACTGTATAATTACACTTATGTAAAATATTTAGTCAAACTCAAAGAAACCAAGTGTTGTAGTCTCAGCAGTGCACCAAGATGTAACAGTCTCTGGTTGTCTGCGATAACACCCAGAGTTCTTTGTTCTACCTCTAAGGAGATTAAGGAGCGTGAACACAAAGGTGAGGTTGGAGTGAAAGTTTAAGAAGCAAGAGAAGAAAGCTCTTTGCCAGCAGAGATAGGTGTCTGAATGGGGTGCCCTCTACGAGGCTGGGTCCAGGGTTTTTATGGACTGGGAAGGGAAGGGAATGTGCCCAGTTCACAGGCTGTCTTGAAAAATGTTGGCTCAGCCTGGCCCAGGACTTTGTCCCAGGACCAATCAGGAGCTGAAGGGATGATTGATAGATGCTACTTAGCTTGGCCCAGGACTTATCAGAAGCTAAGGTGAAAGCTTGGCCCAGGAGCTTGCCCGGTAGCAATCAGGGGCTGAAGTCATTATTCAGAGGTCAGACTTACAGTCCAAATAAAGGAGAGTGTCAACTGGAATGCACCAGAGCCCACTGTGCCATGCCCACAAAAGGAGAAGAAATTTTTCCTGGGAGCCCACTGACTGTACAGAGACAAAGGCATTTCTTTTTTTCTTTTTCTTGTCTTTCTTTCTTTCTTTTTTTTTTGTGATGTAGTTTTGCTTTGTTGCCTAGGCTGGAGTGCAGTAGTGTGATCTCGGCTCACAGCAATCTCTGCCTCCTGGGTTCAAGCGATTCTCCTGCCTCAGCCTCCAAGTAGCTGGGATTACAGGCCTGCAGCACCATGCCCGGCTAATTTTGTATTTTTAGTAGAGACGCGGTTTCTCCATGTTGTCATGCTGGTCTCGAACTCCAGACCTCAGGTGATCCGCCCACCTCTGCCTCCCAAATTGCTGGGATTACAGGCCAAATAAAGGCATTTCTATGCTAGGTCAGTCTTGTTCCTTTTTCTGAGTGAGTGGAGGTTTGTACAGGTTTTTATCTAAATGGGCTAGAGGTTTTTCTATCTGTGCAGCCATGGGCATGTCTCCAAGCACAACGCTATGTGCTAGTTCCCTTGTTGGTGTCTGCAGCTGATTTTTCCAGGCTTCGTTATATGTTATGTAGGGATGAGGCACTGACCAGGGACTTTCCAGGGACTCTTCTCTTGCTATATATCTAAGGCAAGCGAACTAACTTCTTTCTTAAGTAATGAGCATTTACTTTTACTTTTGTAAGACAAAAAATTCTCTAAAACCTATTGCAAAACAATAGAACTATACTTACCATTCTAAACCATATACTTAAAATGTTAGAAATGACAATGGCATGTTTTTAACTACAATTTAGAAATTTAAGCTACCTAAAAGGCACAGTTAGAAATCTTTCAAACATCACCTTCAAATACAAAGAGTTCTTCTCACATAATTATATGGATTTAAGTATAAGTTGATTATGATTTAAGATTATTTCCCTGACTACTCACCAAGTAAAATAAAATAATCACTAGAAACCAAGAAAAGAGGGGAAATTTATAGCACTAATGTCCACATCAAAAAGCTAGAAAGTCCTGGCGTGGTGGCTCATGCCTGTAATTCCAGTAATTTGGGAGGCTGGGGCAGGCAGATCACTCAGGCCAGATGTTCAAGACCAGCCTGCCAACATAGCAAACACCCATCTCTACAAAAAAATACAAAAATTAGCTGGGTGTGGAGATGCACATCTGTAATCCCAGCTACTCAGGAGGGCGAGACAGCAGAAATCACTTAAAACTGAGAAGTTGGGGTTGCAGGGAGCCGAGATCATGCCACTGTACTCCAGCCTAGGTGACAAGAGGAGACTCTGCACAAGAAAAAAAAAAAAAAACTAGAAAGATCTAAAGTTAACAGACTAATATCTTGATTAAAAGAACTAGAAAACCAAGTGAAAACGAACCAGAAAGCTAGCAGAAAACAAGAAATAACCAAGATCAGAGTAGAGCTGAAGAGATAGAGACACTAAAAACTCTTCCAAAAAAAAAAAAGTCAACCAATCCAGGAGCTGTTTTTTGAAAAAAAATTAATAAACTAAATGGAACACTAGCTAAGCAAATAAATAAGGAAAGACAGAACAACCAAACACAAAAAAAATAATAAGGAGATATCATCACTGATCCGACGGAAATATGAACAACCATCAGAGAATACTATAAACACCTCTATGCACATAAACCAGAAAATCTAGAAGAAATAGACAATTTCCTTGCAAAATAAGCCCTCCCTAAGACTGAACTCCTGAATAGATCAATAATGTGTTCTGAAATTGAGGCAGTAATAACTACCCTACCAAGCAAGCTGAATTTGACCAGAAGTACAAAGAGGAGATGGTACATTTTCTCCTAAAACTATCCAAAAAAATTGAAGACAAAGTTCTCTCTAACTCATTCTATCAGGCCAGCATCATCCTGATACCAAAACTTAACACAGATATCTACAACAACAACAACAAAACATCATGCCAATATCTTTGATGAAAATTGTGCAATAATCCTCAATAAAATACTGGCAAACAAATCCAGCAGCACATTAAAAAGTGCATCCACCACTATGGAATTGGCTTTGTCCCCAGTATGCAAGGTTGGTTCAACATATGCAAATCAATAAATGTGACTCATCACATAAAGAGAACTAAATACAAAAACCACATGATTATCTCAATAGATACAGAAAAACATTCAATAAATTAACATTCCTTCAAGTTTAAAATTCTCAGTAAACTAGGAACTGAAGAAACATACCTCAAAATAATAAGAGCCATATACAACAAACCCACAGCCAATATCACACTGAATGTGCAAAAGCTGGAAACATTCCCCCTGAAAACTAGCACAAGAAAAGGATGCCCTCTCTCAACACCCCATTCAACATAGTATCGAAACCTTGGCCAGGAAAATCAGGCCAGAGGAAGAAAAAGAGTATTCAAATAGAAAGAGAGGAAGTCAAATTATCATTGTTTACAGATGACCTGATACTATATCTAGAAAACCCCATGTCTCAGCCCCAAAGCTTCTTAAGGTGATAAGCAATATTAGCAAAAATCTCAGGATATAAACTCAATGTGCAAAAGTAGCTAGCATTCCTATACAAAAACAACAGCAAGCAGGGAGACAAATCATGAATGAACTTTCATTCACAATTGCTACAAAGAGAAAAAAATACTAAAAATACAGCTAAGAAGGAAAGTGAAGGACCTCTTCAAGGAGAACTACAAACAACTGCTCAGAGAAAACAGAGTGGACACAAAACAAATGGAGAAACATTCCATGCTCATGGAGAGGAAGAATCAGTATCATGAATATGACATATTGCCCAAGTAATTTATAGATTCAATGCTATTCCCATTGAACTACTGACGTTCTCAGAGAATTAGGAAAAAAAAAAAATTCTAAAATTCATATGGAACCAAAAAAAACCCAAATAGCCAAGCCAACCTTAAGGAAAAAAAAAAAAAAAGCTGAAAGTGTCCACTCTACCTAACTTCAAACTATACTAGAAGAGTACAGTAACCAAAACAGCATGGTACTGGTATAGAAACAGACACATAGACAAAATGAAAAACAGATAGCCTAGAAATAAGCCACAAACCTACAACAACTGATCTTTGACAAAGTCAACAAAAGCAAGGAATTAGGGAAAGGTCTCCCTATTCAATAAATGGTGCTAGGAGAACTGGCTAGCCATGTGCAGAGAATTAAAACTGGAACCCTTCCTAACACCATATACAAAAATTAACTCAAGATGGATTAAAGAATTAAATGTAAAACCCAAAAACTATGAAAAACCTCAGAAGAAAAAAATCTAGATAAATACCATACAGTATAGGGCATGGGAAATATTTTATGACAAAAAGGCCAAAAGCAATAGCAAACAAAAAGCAAAAATTGACTAATGGGGTCTAATTAAACTAAACAACTTCCGCAGAGCCAAAGAAACTATCATCAGAGCAGATAACCTAGAAATGGGAGAAAAATTTTGCAACCTATCCATCTGACAAATGTCTAATATCCAGAATCTATGAGGGACTTAAACAAAATTTACAAGAGAAAAAAAACAACCCCATTAAAAAGGGCTCAAAGAAACATGAACAGACATATCTCTAAAGAAACAAACACTGTGCCCAACAAATATGAAAAGCTCAACATCACTGATAACTGGATAAATACAAATCAAAACCACAATGAGATACCATCTCACACAATTACATGGCTATTAATAAAAGGTAAAAAAAAAAAAAGAAACAGATGCTGGTGAGGTTGTGGAGAAAAGGGAAACACTTTTACACTGTTGGTGGGGAGTGTAAATTATTTCAAACATTGTGGAAGAGAGTGTGGAGATTCCTCAAAGACCTAGAAGCAGAAAATAACCATTTGACCAGCAATACTATTACTAGATATACACCCAAAGGAATATAAAATAATTCTATTTTAAAAATACATGTATACATATGTTCATTGCAGCACTATTTACAATAGCAATGTCATGTAATCAATCTACATGCCCATCAATGATAGACTGGATAAGAAAAATGTGGCTACACATACACCATGGAACACTGTGAAGCCATAAAATGTAATGAGATGATGTCCCTTGCAGGGACATGGTTGGAGTTTGAAGCCATTACTCCCTGCAAACTAATGCAGGAACAGAAAACAAAACACCAACCTATTATTATTCTAACTTATTAGTGGAAGCAGATCATGAGAACACATGGACACATCAGGAAAAAAAACACACACTGGACATCTGTTCCTGCATAGGGATGGAGGGGAAGGAGCATCAGGAAGAATAGCTGCGGATTCTGGGCTTAGTACCTGGGTGATGAGATGATCTGTGCAGTAAAGCACAATGGAACACATTTATCTATGTAAGAGACCTGCATATCCTGCACATGGACCCCTAAACTTAAAATAAAAGTTGAAAAAAAAGTGTTTATCACATATGACCCCTGAACTTAAAATAAAAGTTGAAAAAAAAATGAGTATCTGGTAGATTCTCTATGTTAGACCCAAACTGAGGATCCCGAAGCTCCCACTGGGGGAATCGTGGCTGGGGGCACACTGGGGAGCCGCTGCCAAGGCCATCCACCCTCCTTACAGGCCGCCTCCCTTCCCGGCCAGTGACGGAAAGGAGAGGGGGAATGTGAACAGCTGTGGAAGTCAGACTCTCAGGAACTGAATCAGGCCCCAGCCCATGCCAGCCAGTCCAGCCAGCATGCCCGCCAGTCTTCCCAGCCAGCCAGCCCAGCCTCAGGATTGTTAGATGGAACAAGGATCCATCATCACCCAGGCATGGAGGAAAGATGCCCTGGTCCTTACCAAGCAAGGCCTGGTTTCCAAAGTCCTTTCCGAAGAGGCCTCATGTTTGTCACATCTTTGAAAGGCCCCTTTCTGCTGTTCTTGCACCCAGCATGTTGGGAGTCAAGTTCCCCCGCTGAGCTCTCCACACATAAGGAAGTCAACACCATTGCTATGTCGGATCAGCTCCAGGGTCTCCAGTATCAGTTTTATCAGATCCCAGGAAACTGCCTGCTCCCAGA